>NC_080676.1:89349598-89652628 GCF_030445035.2 Dasypus novemcinctus
GGTTGTTATGGGATGAATTGTGTTTCCCAAAAAGATACGTTCAAATCCTAACCCCTAGCCCTAAAAATGTAACTGTGGTTGGAAATGGGGTCTTTGAAGATGTGATTATTTAAGATGATGCCCAACTGGGTTAGAACAGGCCCTAATCCAATATGACTGTTGTCCTTATAAGAAAAGGATGTTTGAACACAGACACAGAGATAAGAATTCCATGTGAAGATGGAGATAACAAGGCCATGTGGAGACAGAGTCAGAGATTGGAGGGATGCAGCTTCAAGCCAAGGAATGCCAAGGAATGGCAGAAGCTGGAGGAGGCAAAGGAAGGAGACTCTCCTCCATTGTTCAGAGGGAGCATGGCCCTGCTGAATCTTGATTTTAGACTTCTGTCCTCCAGAACTGTGGGACAAAAGATTGCTGTTGTTTTAAACCACAATTTTATGGTGCTATGTTATGGAAGCCCTAAAAACTAATATACTGATAAGATGTTATTCTTCAATATGGACGAATTTCTTTCACACTTTAAAATTTTTTTTTCCTCTCACCCCATAGGTCTTTCCAGAGTCCTCACAAATTTAATTAATGGAGAATGTTTGTTGACCTCTGTTATGTCCTTAATTATTTTTACTATTATTTTGCATATCAACGAACACATGCATTATAGGATAAACCATTCCCTTGGTAAGGATCTATATTTTTCTAAATTTTAAAAAACCATAATCTTATATCTTCTAAAAGCTGACATGGATTTAGTAAGGTCTTACCATAGTTATGCTTGTAAAAATATAATAATGAGTATTGGAATAGTTGTAAACTTTCCTTTACAAAGAACTGTCACACATACTTTATTTGATGTTAGTGTGGTTTTGCTTATGAGGCTGAGTGGGGAATTTTCATGAGGGTGCTCTTGGAAGTAGCATTCCTCAAGCCTGAGCTGAACCAGAGTGCTTACCAACAAGGATGGAGGGGTGTTATTTTTTTACGTGTTCAAGATGAGCCTGGATGATAAGCCAGGTAGTGCCTCCACTAATAGTAAAAGGAGGCAACTTCCCTTTCCTTTGAGCTGAGACTATTGCTCTGCAGGGAACATAGAAAACTGTCAACTCAGGGAGGAAGCATGAGTTATGTGGCCACCTACGGGGCCTGATAGCAGTGCTTGTAAGCAGAGGTATTGCAAGAATGTCCATGGGCTCTTTCATTTTATCACATTCATATAGCCCTAAACCATAAGTATGTTTTTCTTTGTTGTACATATGTGTGTATATAAAATAAATGATATGTGTACACTTTAATGAATGACTGTAAGGTGTACAGCTATGTAATTTTCACTCAGGACAAGAAATACAGTGCTACTGTTAACCCCAGAAGCATCTCATATGTCCCTCCCTGATCAAAACCCTGATGATTCCTCTTAGAAGAGACATTCTCAAAATGTGGTCTCTAAATCCTGGGTGGGGTGAGGTAGGGTGCGGAGGTGGTACAGCGGTTGGAAGGGACCCCTGAAGTAAAAATATTTTCATAGTAATACTAAGAAGCTGTTTTAGTCCCCTGTGGTAGATTGACTTAAGTACCCCAGGAAAAATATGTTCTTAATCTTAACTAGCATTCCTGTAGGTGTGCACCCATTGTAAATTGGAACCAGGGTGGGCTTCAATCCAGATTACTAGAATTCTTGTAAATAGAACCCAGAAGAAAGGCAGGACAGCACCACATGAAGGGAGGCAGAAATACAAGCCATTGAACTCCAAGAACGACTGGCAGCCGGCACCAGAAAGCTGCTGATTTTCTGGAGAAAGCAAGCCTTACCAATATCTTGCTTTTGGACTTCTAACTTCAAAACCATGAGCCAATAAATTCCCAGTGTTTAAGCCAACTCATTGGATAGCTTTTGTCACATCAGTCTGGCAAATAAGACATACACCAAGGGGTCTGTATGATGGCAAATAATTCACTCTGATGTAGTATGATACTTCCACCTCCCCCTTTCCATGGCAATCAAGAATAAGCAGCTGTCCTAGGATCATCAAATATTTTTTAGCAGCAGGTCATTTCCTATTTTTCCATATCAATATCCCATATTACCTTACCAACCACTCAAAAGGAGGAGATTTTAGCTGTAATTGTTTTTGTGTTCCTGAAGGGTACTTCAGTGTTGAACATTCAAGGACAAAGTTTACCTCTATTCTTACCCCTGCCTTACATATTCATAATAGATTCCTAAAACTCGGAAATAAAGACCATTCTTTTCCAAGAAGACCCATTCTGGAAACATCCACCCCTTTGTTTCTTAAGTCTTTGAGGCTTGTAAGTAATAATCTAATTCAATCTCTAAAGGAGCTCTATATCCAATGTTAGTTTCCTCATACCATGGAAGATGGGAAATATCTACGGTGAACTGGGAAGTTCCAAATACAGCACTGGAAAATGGATTGTATTTAAATGATTTAAATTTGCCATCTGTGATGTGTAAGAAAGCCAGATAACCACACGTACAAGTTGTTCCACAATTCAGAGTATGAAGGGAAGTGAGTCATTTTTGTACTCAAAGACCTTCTACCATAAAACTGCCTGTAGATGTGGCATTCCAGAAGATGATTAAGGTGAGTATTGAAGAAGATGTCTATATTCAGAATTATCTTGATAGCTCACGGGCTATTGTTGTGGTAGCCTGAAAGTATAAATTACAGTCATACATGCCAGTTGGAAAGATCCATATCAGTTGCTAAATCTGGCCTCATTTAAGATAGTAAATATTGATCTCTGAATTTCAGGGGCCCCTATATCAGAAATGACACCTAATGAAGAGAACTTCCTTGATATTGATTGGGAATTTCAGAAGAGTGCATGAAATTGTGGATTTGTTTTGAGACTGTTCATGGACTAATCAACCAACAAACGTTTTTTTGATTTAAAGCTATTTTCCTTTCTTTAAAGAACAAAACAACTTTCAAACCAAGATCTTCTAACTCCAATTCCCTCTATGCCTCTAAAACCAGAATTCCCATTATCCGTTTCGGTGACAGGAGTTACTGGGCTTCTAAAATCATTGCCATGGCCTGCTCTTTCCTAGAAAGCATGTGGCCTAGAGAACCATTCATGGAACTCCCCTCTCACATTCAGATTATCGTAACAGAAATCACAGCTCTCCACTTGGCAAATTTGAAAATCATAGCCCTCTTTCAGCCAGGGGAATGAGTCTCCATGAGAAGGAATTTTAAGTCAATTCAGCACTCTTTAACAGTTCCATTCCCACCAGTGGGACAAGGATGTAAGAAATGATTCTTTCCGTTTCATTCTGCTGCCTCAGAGAACCGTTTTAGGACTGACTTCCTAAACATACCCATGTTTTCTTATTGTGGATGTTGTTGCTGTTTTTCTGTTGGCCACATTTTGCTTTGGGTTACTTCTTGCTCTGCACCTATGCCATTGGAGTTGTCCCTTCGCAATTTCCTGTCCCCAGGACAAACTCTCATTTGTGATTCAAACTTTGCTCCTCTATTTCTCACCCTGTAAATATGGGGAGGACATCCTCATCCACTGGCATGCCTGGCTCCAGCAACCAAGGTTATTGAGGGTCTAGGTTCCCTGTTTCCCTAGGAAACACATCTTAATGATTTAGTGGAAAGCAACTTGGAAAAATATATACCCATAAAGGAAAAACCAGTGCACTAATTCCACTTCTGGAAACCTAAGGAAGTAACAGAAAAGCACAAAATATTTATATACAGAAATATACACTGCAGCATTGTTGATCAAGGGGAAAACTGAAAACTAATGAAATGACCAATAATAAGGAACTGGTTAGATGAATTCTTGCATTAAATTATTCAAGGAATAGAAATTATATAAACTATATAACTATAGAATATTTTATATAAGTAGAATATAAAATTGCTTATGTAGTATTGCCCAACTTTGAAAAATAATGAGAAGAAACAGCATGGATAAGCTGTTTAATCATCATATTGGCTTTCAGCATCCTTTTGATCCTGATTCTATGAATCTATAATTTGCTCAAGATTTCAAGGTTAAGTAATGTCAGAATTAATAATATATGCTCAGACTCATCATTTAACTTTAGAAGTTAAATGCTTCTACCCTATACTAATAAAAGATACTTATTACTGGAAGACAATATCATTATTTATGTTCTCATTATTATTATTAATTACCATTATAGCTTTTATCTAGAAGAAAAAATCATGTTTATATACTAGTTACATGACAGGCCTCAAAAAAATTAGTCAGTCCACAAATCCACTGCCAATTAATTTGCAAAAGGGTGCTTAGTGCATCTAGTGAGGAAAGAATAGTCTATTCTACCAATGGTGCTGGAAAAACTGTATATCCACAGGCAAAAGTGAAGTTAGACCCCTACTGCATACCATATACAAAAATCAACTCAATATAGATCAAGGATGTAAATATATGAAATAAAACTACAAAACTCTTAGAAAATGCCATAGGGGTAAGTGTTCATAATCTAGGATTTGGAAATGGATTCTTTGATCTGACACCACAAGCATGAGCAACAAAAGAAAAAAGACAAATGTAATTTTGTAAAATTAAAACAATGTGTACAACAAAGGAAATGAACAAGAAATTGAAAATTCAACCTTGAGAATGGGAGAAAATTGTTGCAAACCGTTTATTGAATAAGGGCTTATTTTGGTTTGCTAAGCTGCAAAAAGCAGATACCATAAAATGGCTTGGCTTCTAACAATAGGAATTTATTAGCTTACAGTTTTGAGGCTGAGAAAAATGTCCAAATCAAGGCATCATCAAGGTGATGCTATCTTCCTGAAGAATGGCTGCTGACAATCCTGGACTCCTCTGTCACATGAGAGGGCACACGGTGGCATCTTCTCTTCTGGGTTTCATTGCCTTCAGCTTCTTGCTTCCATGGCTTTTTCTCTCTCCAGATTCATCCTGTTTATAAAGGACTTCAGTAAGAGGATTAAGACTTACCCTGGGCCATGCTTTAACTGAAATATTACCTAATCAAAAAGCCCTATTTACAATAGATTTATATCCACAGGAATGGATTAGCTTTAAGAACGTGATTTTTCTGGGGTAAATACAGTTTTAGGCCACCACAGGGTTTAAGGGATTCCTACAAATCAACAACAAAAAGATAACTCAATTTAAAAATGGGAAAAAATTAATAGATATTTCTCCAAAGAAAATATACAGATGGCCAATAAAGTATGAAAGGATGCTCAACATCACTAGCCATTAGGGAAATGCAAATGAAAACCACAATCTGATACCACTTCATGCCTACAAGGATGGCTATTATTTTTTAAAGTGGAAAATAATAAGCCTTGGAGAGGATGCAGAGAAATTAACACTCTAGTGCATTGTTGATGGGGTTGTAAAATGGTACAGCCACTGTAGAAAGCAATATGGCAGTTCCTCAAAAAGTTGGAGAATTCCTATATGACTTGACAATTCTACTTCTAGTTTTACTCAAAGAAAGTGAAAACAGCGTGTCAGATAATTGCACACTAATGTTTGTACCAACATTAGTTACAATAGCCAAAAGACAGAAGCCTAATTTCTACTGACAAATGAATGGATAAACAAAATGTGGTACAAAAACATAATGGAATCTTATTTGACTAGAAGAAAGAATGAAGTTATGAGACATGGTGCAACATGGAAGAAACTTGAAAGCATTATGCTCAGTGAAATAAGCAGGCACATAAAATAAATATTGTATGATATCACTTATAAGAGATGACTAGAAATAGCAAATTTTCAGAGATGGGAAGCAGACTAGAGGTTACATGGTCAGGCAGAAGGGGAAGAGAGAGTGTTTATGAAAATAAAAATAATAAAAGCATCATCTAGTATTACAGGGGGAAAAAAAGAATCTCTATCCCCCAAAACTTCCAATCTCTTGGGGTGGAGAACAGAAAAAAAATTTTTTTGACTTGCCAAGACAACACAGTAAATCCATCTGGAGTTTTTCTTTTTCTGTTTCCTCTGTAAATATTAAGTTAGAGCTAGGGTATAAATTCCATGAGTTTATGGATTTTCTACTCCTTGTTCATTTCGGTATCTCTAAAATATATATTACCGTCTGAAGAAAGTAGACACTCAATAAATAAATATTCCTTAAAAAGGACTGAAAGAAGTTTTTAAGTTAAACTGACTGAATTTTACAAACTTACACATGACTTTCAGCATTTGAAAAGAAATGGTTTCAACTTAGAAATAAGAAAATACTACACTTCCACTAAAGGCAATGAGCTAGTTTTAAAGACAATGACAAGAAGAAAAGTTGACCCAAACTATCTCTTAATATTAAGCGTAAGTAAATTCTATTAACTATTTTTTATTTATCCCCTTTCTTACAGTACAAGACTTGGCTGATGAAATGGCATTACATTTTCTAGCAAGTTTTCTGATTGGAATTCTAAGTTCAAAGCTGATCCAGCTGTGGATTTCAACTGTTTTTGGTGATGATGTCAATCATATAAGTCTTAGCCTTTCAATTTTGTACCTCATCTTTTATATTTGTAAGTGGGAGGCTTATCTCTAAAACTAAATGACATACAAAATTTGAAAATAAAATAATGAGAAAATGTGAACTAGGTAAAAGCCACTAAGAAGACATTCAACTGACCTAGAAGGAAGATTTTGGTTGAAATAATCTATCAAAAGAGATAACAGATTGAATACCTATACTAAATAAAACAATGTACCAAAAATATATACAGCAAATACTATTAGAAAAGAAAGAATTGGACAGAAATTAAAATTACACTGAGATATTTTAACATGACTATCCTAGGGAATTTAATAACCAATTGGAAGAAAAAATAAGCATGGCTATGGCTACAAAAAGATTTAAATGGCAGTATATATGTTTGTTTCATAAGATATAAATAATTTTATATCTTAATATATAGCCTGAGTGTACACTGGGTTCTTCATTTATCTCAAAGATCTTTAGCCAATTTTCCTGAATTCCCTCTTCTATTGTCTATGAAAATCCAAATACCTTCTCATGATTTCTGAAAATTTCAATAATTTCCCCTTTCTTCTCCTGAATATGCAGCAATTTCCAATTCTTAGCAAATTCTCTTGAAGACTGGGACAAGGGGACCTCCCAGGAAAGTTACATAATATACTTCACAACTCTCTGAGATTTGATGACTTCTTCTATTTCCTCAGTTTTCCATATTATCTACTTAATTTTCACTACTTGACTCAAGTATAGAAATTAGGGAAATAGCTTTAATACTTGAAGGTGTACTTTGGGTCTCATTCCCTATTCTCAAACAGTTTAACAAATTATTTCTTCAATCTATTCTATTCCTCTTTCCCCTCCCCTTGGGGTCCACAGTGACAACCAAACTTCACTGCTTGAAGAACAAGATTCATAGCTACTTCAAACAATACTGAGGGCTTGACACACTCAGGATGGAGGAATAAAATATGGATTAGAGTGGATTTACTGGTATTCTACTATAGAATTATTGTGACTGTAGCAATGGAAGAAACTGTATCTTTGATGTGGAGACAGTAGCCATGGGCCTTGCTGAGGACAGGGAGAGGGAAGAAGAGATGTGATATGGGGGCATTTTTAGGACTTGAAGTTATCCTTAATGATGTTGCAGGGACTGATGCTGGACATTATATATCCTGCCATAACCCACTGAATGGACTGGGAGAGAGTATATTCTATAATGTAAACTATAATCCATCTGTATAGCAGTGGTCCAAAATGTTTTCATCAAATGCAGTGAATGTGCCACACTGATGAAAGAGGTTGTTGATGTGGGAGGAGTGGGGTGAGGGTGGGGGTATATGGGAATCTCTTATATTTTTTAATGTACATTTTGTGTGATTTTTGTATCTTAAAAGAAAAGATAATTATAATTTTAAAAAATTATTTCTTCAAGGCAAATACAGTACTCCCCCTAACTGATTTTTTTAATCAGGTAGAGAATTTGTGTTTTTTTTTTTTATTTATTTTTAATTGTATTTTTTTTTGAAGACCATAGAACCTCTGTGTCTCCATAACCCTCAGGAGCACCAATACCTGGGGTTGAATCTACTTTGGCTGCTTTGTATCTACTTTGTATCTGCTGAGGTGTGCATAAGGGTGCCCCCTCTGATAACCTCCCAACTCTTTTTTGAAGACTCTTGGCTATATAAACTCATTCATCTTTACCATTTCCCCCTTTTGTTTAAGGTATTTTTCTAGTTGCACCATCAGTTAGTGATTGGTAGTAATCCCTTGTCACCAGGGAGGCTCATCCCCAGGAGTCATGTCCCACACTGGGGCCGGGGTGGGGGGATGTAATGCATTTACATGTTGAGTTTGGCTTAGAGAGCGGCCACATTTGAGCAATGTGGAGGCTCTCAGGAAGTAACTCTTAGGTACCCTGCAGCTCTAGGCCTAGTTGAAATTGAAGGCACACAGGCTTATAAGCATCCTAACTGATATTATAATCAAAATTTTCCTTAACTCTTTTTAACTCTTAAAATTGAAGTTTATTATTCATACATGAACATCCTTAAAAAGTGTGTAGTGTAAGTTGTGAACTCACAAAACAAATATGCATATCATCATAGATGGCTCCCATACATTTTTCCGCCACTAACACTTTGCATTGTTGTGAAAATTTGTTACAAATATGAAAGAGCATCAAAATATTATTACTAACTATAGCCAATATCTTACATTTGATGTATTTTACCCTAACCCACCTAGTTAATGACACTCTGTATGTGTATTGTATACTTGTTACAGTTCATGAGAGAATGTCCTCATATTCTGTTAGCCATGGTCCTTCTTCCACCACAGGATTCACTGTGTTAGAGTTCCATGCTTTGCACAGTCCATTCAAAGTGTACAATTAGTGGCTCTCATATTCATCACAGAGTTGTGCTGTCATAATCTCAGTCAGTTTTAGAACTTTTTCATTACTCCAAAAGGAAAAAGCCCATACCCACTAATACCCCCCATTCTTGTCCCTTTGAATTGATTTAATATCTTCTTTCCCACTGCTGCAAAAATATTACAATATTACTGTTAACTATAATCCATAAATTACATTAGTTGTAATTTTCCCATGTATCACCATATACTTAACATTTTGTAAAGGAAGAACATTCTTATACTATTAAACAATCTTCATCCACCACCAAAATCACTATGTTATGTAGTCTGTATGTTATTGTCTCACTTCCTTTCAATTGAAATATTACATCAGCAGACTACCCCTTTGAGCCAAAATCACATTTATACATCAGCAGTGTTAGTAATAATCCCTATAATGTAATACCATCAACTCTATTCATTTCCACACATTTACCTTATTAAAAATTCTACATTCATTAAGCATCAGATCCCATTCTCAACCCACATTCAATTTCCGAGTAACCAATACCCTAGAGTTTACCTCAGTGACTTTACTCATTGTTTTAGCTCATATGAATTGGACTGTACAATATTTGTCCTTTTGTGTCTTAACAAATGTTTTCAAAGTTCATCCATGTTGTTATACGTATCCTAATTCCATTTCTTCTTACAGATGAATAGTATTCCATTGTATGTATATATCACATTTTGTTTATCCACTCATTGGTTGATGAGCACTTGTGTTGTTTCTATATTTTAGCGATTGTGAATAATGGTTCTCTGAACATCGGTGTGCAAATAGTACTTGCTTTCGTTTCTTCTGAATATATTCCTAGTAATGGGATTACTGGATCTTATGAAAGTTCTATATTTAGTTTCTTGAGGAACCACCAAGCTGTCTTCCACAAAGGCTGCACCATGCTACATTCCCACCAACAGAGAAGGAGTGTTCCTATTTCTCTACATCCTCTCCAGCACTTACGGTTTTCTGTGTTTGTAATAATGGCCATTCTATAAGGTGGGAAATTATATCTCATTGTAGTTTTAATCTCATTTCCCTAGGAGCTAATGATGTTGACATTTTTTCATGGGTTTTTTGGCCATTTGTATTTCTCCTCTGGAAAAATGTCTATTTAAGTCTTTGGCCTATTATTTTTTTAATTGGGTTACTTGTCTTTTATCATTGGGTTGTATGATCTCTTTATATAACACGGATATCAAACCCTTATTAGATATGTGATTTCCAAATATTTTCTTCTGTTGATTAGGCTGTGTTTTCATTTTCTTGACAGTCCTTTGAATCACAAAAGTGCTTAAGTTTGAGGAGGTCCCATTTATCCATGTTTTCTTTCATTGCTTGTGCTTTAGGTGCAAGATTTAAGAAACTACTGCCTACTACAAGATCTTGAAGATGTTTCCCTACATTTTTTTCTAAGGATTTTATCATTATAGATTTTATATTTAAGTCTTTGATCCATTTTGAGTTAAATTTTGTATAAAGGGTGAGATAAGGGTTCTCCTTTCTTTTGCATATGGATATCCAGTCCACCCAGCACCATTTGTTGAATAGACTGTTCTGGCCAAGCTGGATGGGCTTGACAGCCTTGTCAAAAATCACTTTGCCATAAAATTGAGGATTTATTTCTGAACAGTCAATTCTATTCCATTGTCCAACACATATATCTTTATGCCAGTATCATGCTGTTTTTACCACTCTAGCTAAGTAATGTGCTTTAAAATCAGGAAGTGAGAGTCCTCCAACTTCATTCTTTTTAAAGAGATTTTGGCTATGCAGGATCTATTACCCTTCCAAATAAATTTCATAATTGATCTTTCCAATTCTGTAAAAAAGACTGTTGAAGTGTTATTGGGATTGTGTTGAATCTGTAAATAAACCTGGATAGAATTGACATCTTAATGATATTAGTCTTCAATTCATGACCATGGAATATCCTTCCATTTATTTAGATCTTCTGCAGTTTCTTTTAGTAATGTTTTGTAGTTTGCTGAATATTAGTCCTTTATGTCCTTGGTTAAGTTTACCCCTAAATATTTTACCCTTTTAGTCTCTATTGTAAATGGGATTTTTTTTTCTTGATTTTCTGCTAAGACTGTTCAATACTAGTGTACAGAAACATTACCAATTTTTTTGTGTTGATCTTCTATCCTGCCACTTCACTGAACTCATTCATTAGCTCAAGTAGTTTTCTCATGGACATTTCTAAATATAAAAATTCTAAAATGTCTGTGAGAAATAGTGAGAGTTTTACTTCCCCTTTTCCCATTTGGATGCCTTCTATTTTTTCTTGCTTAGTTGCTGTAGCTAGAATTTCTAGCACAATCTTGAATACCAGTGTTAATAGTGGGCATCTTTGTCTTGTTCCTCATCTCAGCAGGAAAGATTTCAGTCTTTCTCCATTAAGCACAACATTAGCTTCAGATTTTTCATATATGCACTTTATCATGTTGAGAAAGTTTCCTATCTTTCAGAGAGTTTTCATCAAGAAAGAGTGTTGGATTTTGTCAAATGCCTTTTCTGCATCAATTGACATGATCATGTGATTTTTCTTCCTCAATTTAGTAGTAAGATGTATTACACTGATTTTCTTATTTTGAGTGACCCTTGCATACCTGGTATAAAACCCACTGGATCATGACGTATAATTCTTTTAATGTGCTGTTGGATTTGATTAGCATGTTTTTTTTGTTGAGGAATTTTGCATCTATATTCATTAGAGAAATTGACCTATAAATTTCTCATTTCATGTTATTTTGATCTGGCTTTGGTATTAGGGTGATGTTGGCTTCATAGAATGAGTTTGGTAGCATTCCTTCCTGCTCTAATTTTAGAAAAGTTTGAGCAAGATTGGTATTAATTCTTTTTTGAATGATTGGTAGAATTCATTTGTGAATTCATCTGGTCCTGGGATTTTTATCTTTGGGAGGTTTTTGATGACTGTTCCAATCACCTTACTTGTGACTGGTTTGTTGAAGTGGTCTATTTCTTTTAGGGTCAAGGTAGGTTGGATGTGTGTTTCTAGGAATTTGTCCAGTTCATCTACATTGACTAAATTGTCTGCATACAGTCATTTATAGTATCTGCTTATGATCACTTTCATTTCTGTGGGTTTAGTAGTAATGTGTCCCCTCTCATTTCTGATTTTATTTATTTGCATCTTTTCTTTTTTTCTTTGTCAGTCTAGCTAAGAGTTTGTCGATTTTGCTGATTTTTCAAAGAACCCAACTTCTGGTTTTATTGATTCTATTTTTTTTCTCAATTTCATTTATTTCTGCTCTAATCTTTATTTTTTCTTTCTTTCTGCTTACTTTTGGATTAATTTGCTGGGTTTTTTTTTTCTAGTCTGCAGATGTTCAGTTTTAATTTTAATTTAATTTTAGTTCTTTAATTTTAAGGTCTTTAAAATTAATTTTTAGGTCTTTAATTTTAGTTCTTTCTTCTTTTTTAATGTTAAGTGTAGAGGGCTATAAATTTCCCTCTCAGCACTGCATTCACTGCATCCCAATGGTTTTGATATGTTGTGCTCTCATTTTCACTCATCTCAAGATATTTAGTGATTTCTCTGGTGATTTCTTATTTGACCCACTGATTATTTAAGTGTATGTTGTTTAACCCCAATATATTTGTGCGTTTTCCCTTTCTCCACCTGTTTTTGATTTCTAGCTTCATTCCATTATGATCAAAGATAGTGCTTTTTATAATTTCATTCTTTTTAAATTTATTGAGACTTGTTCTGTGATCCATTGTGTGTTCTATCCTGGAGAAAGAGCCATGGGCACTTGAGAAGACTGTCTATCCTGCTATTTTGGGATGCAATAATCTATATATGTCTGTAAGATCTAGTTCATTTACCATATTATTCAAGTTTTCTGCTTCCTTATTGATTCTTTGTCCAGTCATTTTCCAAAGCTGAGAGTGCTGTATTAAAATCTCTTCCTATTATTTTAGAAACATCTATTTCTTTCTTCAGTTTTGCAAAAGTGTGTCTCATTTATTTTCGGGCACCCTGGTTGGGTGCATACATATTTATTATTGTTATTTCTTCCCAATTAATTGCTCCTTTTATTAATACATAATGTCCTTCTTCATTTCTTATAGCAGTTTTGTATTTAAAGACTATTTTGTCTGATATTAGTATCACTACTCCAGTTCTTTTTTTATTGTTGTTTGTGTGAAATATCTTTTTCCAACCTTTTACTTTCAGTGTATTTGTACCCTTGCAAGTGTGGTGAGTCTCTTGTAGACAGCATGTAAATGGCCGAAAATTTTTTTAACCATTCTGCCAATCTGTGTCCTTTGACTGGGGAGTTCAATCCATTATCATTTAATTTTATTGCTTTAAAGGCATTACTTACTTCATACATTTTATCTTTTGACTTTCCATTGACCTATCTTACTATTATCTGTCTTTTTACCCTTTTTGCTACCCTTTCTAAAAATCTTCAATTCCACATCTTCTCCAGGTCTCTCTCTCTATTTTCCTCTCAGGTGGCACCACACCCTTTAGTATCTCTTGTATGTCCAGTTTCTTGGTGACATACTCTTTCGGTTTTTGTTTATCTCAGAAGACTTTAAATTCACCTTCAGTTTTGAAGGACAGTTTTACCAGATACAGCATTCATGGCTGGCAATTTTGCTTTTTCAGAACCTTTAATATCTCATACCCCTGCCTTCTCTCCTCCATGGTTTCTGATGAGAAATTGGTACTTAGTCTTATTGAGTGCCCCTTGTATGTGATGAATTGTTTTTCTCTTGCTGCTTTCAGAATTATTTTTTTATTTCTGGTATTTGGCATTCTGAATAGTAGGTGTCTTGGAGTAGGTCCATTAGGATTTATTCTGTTTCGGGTGCATTGTCATCCTTGGATATTGACATTTGTTACTTTCAGATGGGTTGGGAAATTTTGGGTCATTATTTCCTCAAATAGTTTTTCTGTCACTTTTCCATTCTCTTTTCCTTCTGGGACACCTATAATGTATATGTTTGTGCATTTCTCATTGTCATTCAATTCCCTGAGACCCTGCTCCATTTTCTCCATTCTTTTTTTGTTTTCCTTTCTTTTCAAATTCAGATGCTCTATCTTCCAACTCACTTATTCTGTCCTCAGCCAATTCAAATCTGATTTTATATGCCTCCGATGTATTTTTAATCTCTTTCATTCCCATTAGATCTGTTACTTTTCTTTGCAAATTTTCAAATTCTTCTTTGTGTTCAACCAGTGTCTTCTTAATATCTTTAATTTCCTCAGCAATCTCATTGAATTTATTAAGGAGATTTGTTTGGATATCTGTGACCAGTTGTCTCAAATCCTGTGTTTCACCTAAAGGTTTAATTTGTTCCTTTCACTGGGCCATCTCTCCTTGTTTCTTATTATGGCTTGTAATTTTTTGTTGGTGTCTTAGTATTTGACTTTTTAATGTGTTTATTCTGTGCTCAGTTTCTCTCTTTAGACTATGGCTTTCATTTTCCATGTTTTCAAAAGTATTTAAAGATACAGAGTTGATATTAAAAGGAGAAAGCTGGATAGGAAACCACACATACAGCAGGACACTGATTTTTGTAAAAATAACACATACATATGCAGAAAAATAACTAGATGAGACCTCTTCACAGCACTGATGATGATTATCTGAGTGGGGCTACTTAAGGATGATTTACCACATGTCTTATTTCTTTGTAATATTTTAAAAAGTAGTAAATATGGGTTTAAGAATTCCTTGGACAAATTTTTTAAAAGTTATTATAATAATGAGAAAGAAAGAAAGAAAGAATTCCCTGGAATGGGTTATCAGTGAAGGCCATGGAACCTGCTCCTCTAGACTTCTTTAAAAACAGGACACCTGGTGCAATAAGAGTTTTCAGGTAACCTGCCTGGCAGCAAGGGGGTGGGTTTGGAGGCTGTGGAACCAACATTTAGTTTCTGGGTCATTCTAGCATGACTGAGGAATTACAATTTTGGCCCATGCCATCTAGGAATTAACAATCTAACTAGAGAGGTCACACAGCAATAGTTACTAGCCATTCTCTACATGTTACTGTGCTAAGCCCTTCCCTTCTAGACAGATGACTTCATTTAACTTTCACATATGAATCCTAAGAGAGGATCTTTGAAAAAAGGAAACAGACTTAGCAAGGTTAAATAACTCCCTCAGAGTTACACTGCTAACAAATGGCAGAGTCAGGATTTGAACTCAGAGTTCAACATCAAAATCTGCTGTCTTAACTACTAATACTACCATACAAGCCTTAAAAAAAAAACAATCTATTAGACAATTTAAAAATCACCACCTGTTACGACCAAAAGAACCCTCACTCATGTACACCTCACATCACCTGGGGTCTGGTCCTTACATGTTTCCTGCCCAGCAGAAAACTCTCAGGCGTCTGAAGCTAAGCAGTAGCCCTGTAGAACAATCCAAGTGGAGGCTATGGATTTCTTATTCACTGGCTTTTTGTTAAAGCTTCTTCTGTTTCTCCTCCATGAATGTTCTGTTTGTTTTTATTTGCCTCCTTATATTTTTAATATTCCTTTTGTCTTCTCTCACTGCTTTTCCTGGAGGACTAATTTGGGTAGCAATGTTCCCTGGAGACAACCTTCCCAGCTCTGTTCCCAGTAAAAACAGGCTCAGGGGATCCATGAAGGGAGTGTAGATGGATTCCAATATGCTCTGGAGAGCAGACACAAAAGGCCTCCAATCTTTGATGTCTCCCCAATCTAGGCTTTCCTCAAACACCCAGTAGTTAGCACTCTTTATCCAGTTGTCCCCTGCTGTCCTAAGGTTATTCTGTGCCTCTAAATCTCAGCTGACTTAGCTCTTGGTGGGAGTGTGGTTGACACTGTTTCCCAGCCTACCTGGAATGAAACTGGTGCACAACTCCCAGGCCCAGAGATCTGCAGATCGCGGAGCCCCGCTCCCCAAGGTGGGCAAGGTGACTCTGCCTGCACTGTCTTGAGAGAGAGTGATCATATGGCTCTCGGTTCCTCTCCTTCCTGGGGCACCTTTGGGATGAGAGTGCAACAGCTCTTCAGGGTGGGTGAGACTGTGCTACCTGCAGAGAGACCTGCCTCCCCTCCTTCCAGAGGGTGTCAAACCTAGAGTGCAGAGCCCCTTTTTAGATGGATGGGGTGAATCTGCACACCCTACCCGCATGAGAGTGCACACTTCCCCTCCTGACAGGGGACATTGGACCCAGTGTGAATCTGCCTGCTCTGCCCCAAGAAAGTGTTCAAACTGCACCCAATTTCCACTCCTGCTGGGTGTGGGGGCCTTCCCAAACTGGTTGCACTGGATCTGATCCATAAGGCCTCAGGGGACCTACTGGTGTGCTTTTCAGTCACTCCAACTTCCACTCCTGCCAGAGGTGTAGACAGCACAAAAGCTGCTGGCTTCTTGGTGACTTGGGCAGGTTTACACCTCAGCTGTGCTCAAGATTGGAATCTAGCTAGCCGAATTTGGTGCTAGGCCACTTCCCTTCCCCTACTTTTGGGAGAGGGCGCTTTTGCTTCCAGCCAGGGAGTAGGTCCAGAGGCCTGCCTCCCCAGTAGTCACCTCTTTAGCTCTTATATCTTGGCAGTGGAGATATGGGCAAATTTTAACATATATATATACTTTCTATAATGTCTCATTTAAAATTTTTACAGTAATAATATATTGCTTTCATTAACTAGGTGGGAGGAACTTGAATTCTAATACTCTTTTTTTTTGAAGAACAAATATTTTTATTTGTGTCTTACAAAGCCATATGGATTAGATGACATTCTTAAGGTATTTTAAATTAAAACTACATTTTTTTCTTCTTTATTTTCTTTTAAATATTACATTCAAAAAATATGAGGTCCCCATATACCCCCACCCCACCCATACCACCCCTCCCACATCAACAAACTCTTCCATCATTGTGGCACATCCACTGCACCCAGTGGGGGAGAGTGTGGACTAGAGTTATTTTTAAGAACATTCTACTAACAGTTCTTTATACTCTTCAGTACCCAAAAACAAAATTAAATTGGGAAAGTAGATCCATATGGGGTCTCTGCTGACCTGACTCCCTTAGTCCAATCAAAGGGTCAAACTACTCCTATCTCCTATTGTCTCCAAAAAATGAAAAGTATATGGAGTGGACTAGCCCATAAAGAATTTATCAGCTCATTTCCATTCTATACTAGCAGTGCCCCTCCGAGACAATTAGTCCTTGCAGAGGGCAATTAGACTTTGTAGAGGGGGCTCTATATCCTATGAAGAGTTTTGTGAGTGCCACACTTTTACCAGTGATCTGAAACCAAAGCAATACAGGGATGTCCAGGATAGACTTTACTACAAGAGTAAAAGTTTGAGGCTATGGAGGAAAATGGAAGACAGGTGATGGTAACAATTTGCAATATTTTCTAACAAAAACCAATAGGATAGCCTCTCTGTAAAATAACTGTACTATCAAGATATCTGATATTATCATTAATGATAAAATTTGTGCCACTTTTGATGTTAAATTCATGCTTTATGTTTATTTGTTCTTAAAAATAGGTCAGCTATTAGGAACATCTGGAATATTTGCACTGTCTATTATGGGACTTTTTTTAAATTCTACCAGTTTTAAACCAGGAGTTGCAGCACTGCTTCTTGAGTAAGTAGCTAACATATTTTACTTTGCTTCATACATGGGAATCTATCATATTGTAGAAGTAACTACATCTATATGCATGGTCAAAGCAAGATCTCAACTTGAAAACTGCCAACTAAAACTATTCCAAAAAAACACTATTGCTGGTGTCTTCTTATCCTCTAATTTCAGGCTATATCTGTAACCTCACCTGGGGTTCATGCTGGTTCTATTTTCCCCACTAATTCCTCAAGGCTTTGACCATCTAGTCAATAATTTCCAGTCTAAGTCTTATATCCAAGATTGAGATGAAGCAACTGAGGTACTTACCTCAGGTACAAAATTGAAGAGGATGACCCAAAATTCAGCAATCAGGATAAATAATATTTTCATGAAAGAGTTTTTAAATTTGAAACTAATGCAAAAATCCTACTGTGAGCAAAATTAAAAATTCAAATAAAAACAGAATCAGTATTACTGATAGTTCCATTTGCTCCATACTCCAATATGACCCAGCACATATTGCCACTAGGAATGGAAGACCAAATTAAAAGATTAAGACTAAGGCATTGTTGTAAAAGAAAGTACGGCTAAATGAAATGAAAGCAAGGCTATGTGTACAAATGTACAAACTGTGACCTGCTGAAGGACATTCAACTGAGGGGTGAGTGGAATTTGTGTCAGCCTAAAAATAAGGGCATTTTTTCTAATGCTCCAATGCATGGAGTGGAGACTTGACCTAAATTGATTTTTGGAATTTTATAGAAAATTATAGAAAATTTTATAGAATATTATAGAAAATAAGATGAAGTCAGAAGCCTGAAGCTTAAAGATGTAGAATTTTATAGGATTTTGGACCAAATCACTGAAATTTAATGTCAATTATACTGAAAGCTAATTGTGCTAGCAGCTAGGTAAATTAATTTGCTACAGTTGTGGGAAGAATTTAGATAAATTATTTTTTTTCTTTATTAGAGACATTGTAGGTTTACAAAGCACTCATGCATAAAATACAGAATTTCCGTATACCACCCCGCCACCAACACCTTGCTTGGTGTGGAACATTTGTTACAATTGATGATAGCACACTTCTGTAATTGCACTATCAACCAAAGTGCATAGTTTAACTTAGGGTTCACTATTGTGAAGTGTACTTCTATGGATTTTTTTTTTAAATTTCATTCTGTTACCTTGTATACAACCTAATATTTCCCCTTTGAATCATATTCAGATATAGATATATAAATATATTTCAGTGCTGTAAATTGCTACTATCACCACCATCTATTACCAAAACATTTCCATCATTCCAAAGAGGAACCCTGTCTATTTTAAGCTTTATGTTCCCATTCCTATCTTACCCTGTCCCCTGGAAACCTATATACTAGAATCAGACTTTATGAGTTTGCATATTCTAATTGTTTCCAATAAGTGGGGTCATAAAATATTTGTCCTTTTCTTTCTGGCTTAGTTCATTCAACATAATGTCATCAAGGTACATTTTTGTTGTCACATGTGTTGGGACTTCATTCCTTTTTACAGTTGAATAATATTTCATTGTATGTAGATACCAATTTTATTTATCCCTTCATCCTTCGATGGATAAATTTAAAATTTTAAGCAAATTTTTAACTATATCTTTGTAAAGGGACTCTGAAGTCTCTCTTCACCGTGTTGCTCTACTTGAAAGCTGTCTCTTCCCTAAAGATATACTTCCTTTGCATTCTTTCCCAGTTGTGGTGTTTTTCTCACTCATATCCCTGGCTCTGAGTCTAGTCTGCTCCTCAAAGCCATGTCTAGATCATTTCTTCCTCTTCCCCCTCCTCCTCCTCCTCCTCCACAGAGGAACCCAGTTTTGAAGCTTAGGTCATCAAATTATACTCTCTGCCATCTTTGGTTGAGGTAATCTATAGAACCCTGAGTCACATTCTCCATTTCATGAAGATTTTGGCTTCTATTTTACTGTGACTCTCTCCAACACTACTCTTTCACCACTGGTCTTTGGTTTCTCCAGGAGAGTAGAAATCAAAGATAATAGCTGTGTGTCCTGCTACAAATTATAGCAGGTCCTTGTACTATCCAAGAGAGGAGGTTTACTATACCATCTCCCATCTTTTCAGGTTACTCTCTTTAGTATCCCAATTCTAAGAATTTCACAACCACACTGAGACTATATTACATTGATTCTATGAACTGTTACTGACCCTTGCTTTCACAGTAGCCTTCCTCCTTACCTAGGTCATTCCTTTTGTTTAAAACTAATAGGATATCATGGCATAGGCTTCAGCATTAAAGTTGAGGTACTTTAAATGGCAAACAAAGTCCCATGATGTATAACCCATCTACTTCTATTATTCATTTTCTACCATTCACTCACACTCACCCTGCTTAGATACACTGACTGCCTTGCTATTCCTCAAACATGTCAAACATACTCCTCCCTTAGGGTCTGTTCTTTTGTGTTTCCAATCTTGGAGTGCTATTGCTTAGATATTAACATGTTTTCTGCCTCACTCCTTTCATGCTTCTATTCATACATCACCTAATTAAAAAGAAATCCCCTTATTAACTTATATATAAAAATGGAAACTACCCACTCTCCAGTCTGCACAATCTTTCATACCTGCTGAATTGAAAATGTCCATTCCATAATATCTTATCATTCCTCTAGACTAGTGGCTGTGCAATATTGGGCAATAAAAATAAGACAGATGCCTAAATCTACTAGAATCATAATCTTTGAGAGTGAGCTCATAGAATTTCTGAATTAAAAACTTTCCCTAGACGATACTGATATACAAATAGGGCTATGACCCATTGCTAACTTATAAAAATATATGTATATATATGGTCAGCTCATTATCACCAAATGAAGGAACTTTAAAAAATATATTCAGGAGCCCTTTTTCAAGGTGCTTTCCTAAACACACACACACACACACACAAGCGTGACTGGGTGCACACATCTTTTGGATGGGTTTGGAACTCAGTGGATTGGGTCACACCCACTCTGAGTCTGATGGAAACTGATTCCTTATAGAATCTGATTTTTCACTCATCAAGTTTCTCCCAGTAACTCCTACCCCATATAAAAGATCTTGACAGTTAGTTCCTCAATATCCATTGCTTCACTGATTTGATTACCTTTTATGCTAATGAATAAGACAGTGGTTTTTGGCATTTGGTGGCATTTTTCCACAATGCTAAAGTTTTTTAATCATTCCATTGTTAAAGATTAATAAAGATATGATTGTGGCTCAGATTCATCTTTCACTTGACTGAAATATCATACTCAATTAATGTTTTCAAGTGATTTCATTCATTGTATAGATATGTGGGTATGTTCTGAAGTACTTTTTTTGGCACCTATATACATGGTGCAGCAATTGGACTTGCATCGGATAATGAAGTCAAAAGAAGTACAGAATACAAATACTATGTAATTATCATAAAATACATCTTAGAGGATTTGTCCCCCAAGTTAGTGTTGAGTGCAATTTCTAAATCCAGAAAATAACATAAAAAGTAAGGCCATACACAAAGAGAGAATCCTTTGTGTATTCTCTTGCAAGAGAAAAGCAATGCATAACATATAAGGGATACCCAATAGCATTAAGTACCAATTCTCATCATAAACCATGGAGACAAGAAAGCAGTGGTATGATATGTTTAAAACACTGCAAGAGAAAAACTTCCAGCCAAGAATTTTATATCCATCAAGATTGTCTTTCAAAAAAAGAGCAAGTTTAGAGTATTCACAGATAAACAGAAACTAAGACAGTGTATAACAAAGAGACCACCTTTGCAGAAAATACTAAAGGGAGTGTTACAGCCTAAAAAGAAAAGACATCAGAGAGAGCCTTGGAAGACAGTCTAGAAATGGTGATTGTATTAGTAACAGAAACTAAATGTGAAAAAAGAATGTTGAAAATAAAATGACAGATAAAGCCCAAAGGTCAAAATGGGTGAAATAAGAACTGCCTTTATAGTAATAACATTGAATGTTAATGGAGTAAACTCCCCAATTAAAAGACACAGAGTGCGGCGGCTTGCTCGGTCGGTAGAGGTGGGGTCTGGCTGCGGACGAGGGGTCGGTCCAGCTTGGGACGAGGGGTCGGTCCCGCTTGGGACGAGGGGAGAGCATTCTTGTGAATAAAAGATTCATGTCTTCTGAGTGAGTGCTAGCTGGATTAGAGGCAAAACCGTCATTCTATCACTATGTTAATAAGACCAGGTATTTAAAATGCTTTACCGAGAAATTATCTTAGCTCGTTCTAATGAAATGAGGATTTTACAGTCAGTATTTCTGAGCTGCAAGAATCATGATGCCTGAATGATTAAATTATACCAAATAGCATAGTTTCATAGAGAACATTTATTTCAAAGTCTGTCTAAAAAAAATGACACAGATTTACATGCAATATAAACTGGTTTAAATTGATTTAGAATTTGTTTTTGCCTTAATGGTCCTTTCGGCCCTGTTAGATTTTTAAGCCCCTTGACTGTTGGTAAATACCTTATTCATCTTTATTTTATTTGCATAAATATATAAAACATTGTACCTCACAAAGATAAACCTTGCAATAAATATGTTAGATTAACTATAATTAACTCTATTTAAAAAAATTTTTTTTTAAATGCAGATTCTGGAATTGTCTATCATTTGCAGCTTTTCTTATGGTGTTTACTTTCACTGGAGTTCTAATTCCTGCATATACATATTTATATATATCATTTTCTGATATATATTATTCATTAAATATCTACTTCACACTGATTCTCTTAAGGTAAGAATGTAATTTGAATTTTGCCTAGGTAGAAAGTAGAATATTAGCAATTGGAGTGATGGATTTTAAAAACATGTGAGACTCCTTTTATGGTATTTTCCCCACTCCCATATCATCTCATTTTCAGCTACATGGATAGACTCTTTTCATGTCTTAGAACTGGAAAATTACATGAATTGGAAAGTCTGCTGGTGTCAACTAAATGGAAATTAGTCCCAAACTATCAGGTAATATTAATGTAAGTTGTAAGAGTGATGTATGGCTAAGAAAAGAAATTTAAATGAATTGACCAATATTGGACCTTTTCCTCACTACTTACTCATTAGGTTTGCTTTTATTCCTTCTTGGGTTTCAGAATACATCTACAAAATGTGTCTATGTTTTGTGTTCTTTTTTCCTGAAGAAACACCACTCAAGGGTAACATGGGATTATCCTACTAATTAGCTAGCAAAAGAAATAAAGAGAGGAATGTCATTCTTATAATTCAGTAGAATATCTCTGTGCTCCTTTGGTGCTGTGCCAATAGTGCACGAAAAAATGGTATTTTATTGGAGAGTTAGCAATTCTGCAGAGAAGAGATTGGAATAAAGTGGAATGAAATGGAAAGAAATGTCTGCAACAAAAATAACTTTTAAAAACTATTTTGTCTTCTAGACTTGTGGTCATTCTACTAATGAGTCCTCTTCTGTCTCGACTTGGTCATGGATTCAATTGGCGCTGGGCATTCATAATGGTCTGGAGTGAAATGAAAGGGATGCCTAATATAAGCATGGCTCTTCTACTTGCTTACTCTGACACTTACCCTGGAAGTGAGAAGGAAAAATCCCAAGTAAAAAAAAAAGCTGTATTTTAAAAATTTGAATAGTTTACAAAACTGTTGCCCTGCCCCCAAAAATATTTTTTTTGCTGTGAGGTAGCTCAACCCCACTTGGATGGTGAGGATGCTGTATCTATGATGGCAAGATTTGGGAGAGGAGAAGCAACTGGCAACTTTCTACTCCCCCACTCCAATTTAGGGGTTCCTAAGTTCCTTCATCACACTAACACTTCCATTCTGTTTTATTTTACCTAAATTCCCATTATAAAGGGAAGATTGTAAAGTAATTATTATGTCACTAAATAATTCTCAGACCAAGCACTAAAACATCAAATTCTCAAACACAGCTCTTAAATCCAAAATTGTCTAATATTACATGACCTCTACTTTTTACCTATTTCTGTATTCCTGAATAACCAAGATGAGTGTCATCACCATACAAACTAACCAGTATAATGATGAACACTGCACACAGACCTAAGACTTGACATTTTTAGCTTGACTGTTATTTGCTGTGTGGCCTTTAACAAGTTATTTAATGAGCATTCCTCCAAATGTCAGTTTCTTCATCTCTAAACCAACCTAATAATACCAGTGATATTCTTGGAAATGTTTAACAGTTAACTTTCTTGGGTGGAAACGGGTGGTGGAGAAGCCCTGTTTTGGAGTGTCTGTCAATTTCTGTGGTGTCACCACTCCCACCAAAATGTCAGTCAGCTCACAAATTTTCTGAAAATTTAATAGTAACCCCTCATGAACTAATGCAAGCTAGCTCTGGCACACCACTACCTCAATGGGTTATTGTGAAAAGAAGAAAGGTATATAAAATGTTCAACACATTGTTAAGCATAAAGTAAATGTATAAATATTAAACTAATATTATCATGATGATGGTTATGATGATGATGATGCCATGGAGCCCTGTTTTGAAATAAAACCTCAGTAAATCAAAGCACTTAGTGAGATCTCCCCACTACTAATAACTTCTTGAAAAGAAATTAAATACATCTCTCTCAATTTAATCTAGCTTAACCCTACAGTAACCTGTTGAGAGGCAGATTGAGAGGCACTACAGTAAGGAAGTCTAACTGAAGTCAGAATGCATTTTTAAACCTGCCTCTACCACTCACAAGTTATGTGACCTTGGACTATTTACAGTGCCTAGTTCCCCCATCTGTATAATTGGAACAGTATTGTTATCTACTTTACAGAATTGTAGTGAGGATTAAATAAGTTTAGAATGCTGTACGCCTGCTATATGCCTAGTATTTAAGTGTTGGCTCTTAATATTATTAAGATATTAAGTTAATTTAGTGGTCCTCAATTTTGAATGTACTTTAGAGAGCTTTTGGAAAAATACAGTGCCTATGGAATTCTGGTCTTGGTCATGATGAATAATAGATACTAGATTTATCTTCCATTATGAAGAACTATAAAAAGAGTTAAATTATTTGAAGCAATTGATTTCAGGTATTGGACTAGAGACATTGCATGGTTAGATCCTTGTAAGAAATGGAACCCATGAGGTAGTTTAATGTTCACTCTGGTTTTCTTCCAAACTGTGGCACAGAGAAGTGAAGAAAACAGCAGTGGTCTCACTGAATGAAGAAAATAAAAATCATAATTTAAGTCTGCTGAATCAGCTTCAATTGGCAGGGCAGGGTACCAGAAAGGGGTGAACTGTATAGAAACTGAGCACCAAAAATCTGTGTGGGGGAAGGCATGGGATAATTAGTCCAGTACTTATCTGTACATGTGTAAAAAAATAATTGGAGAGAAGCAGAAAACAGCTTTTAGAGAGCTTTGAGCTGAATGGCTATTCTGCAGGCCACACACTACTAACTGACATTGGCATTCTAACTAGCCACAGTTTCAAAACCTCACTGAACACTACATGGGTTGAGCTATGACTCCAGAAAGGCCATGTCTTAGAAATAGGGATTATGCTCTGGAGTAATGTTTACTCTAAACCCACTCTTAGAAAGGTCAAAACCACACCTTGGCATGATAACCAGTGATCTGCCAGTAAGTTACCTACCTACCAAACCAAATGGAAAACTTGTTAAAGAAAGAAAACATATTCAAGAATATCAACAATGTAACATCCATAAATCCAGCCTAAAATTAATATTTCTATACATGTGATGAAGAAGAAGAAAAAAATGTGACTCATAATAGGAAAGAAAATTATTCAATTGGAACAGACCAAGAAATGAAACACATGTTGGAATAGCAGTACTATTACAAATATTTTCAAGAATTTTAAAGAAAAAAAAAATGGAGTTAAAAGTGAATACATGGAATATTTCAGTGAAGAAACTGAAATTACAAAAAAGAACTAAAGAGAAATTCTAGAACTGAAAAATAAAATATCTGAAATGAAAGTTTCACTTTATGAGCTTAATTGAAGAATAAAGAGGACCAGTCAACATTAGTAAATGACGAAAAACAGAGGAAAAAAATTAAAAATGAACAGCAGCTCAATGATTTATGGAATTATATCAAAATGTGTAGCATATATTTAGTTGGTGTCCAAAAAGAAAAAGGAATGGTTAAGGCAGAGAAAACACTGAAGAAATAATTATCAAAATTTTCTTAGCTGCTTTTAGAAAGCCAACCACAGATTAAATAAGCTAAATAAGACAGAAGCAGATAAAATGCAAAGAAAACCACACCAAGACACATTTTAGTCAAATTGATGAAAACTAAAGGGAAATAAAAAGTTTAAAAGCAGTCAGAATAAAACACGCACATGCATGCACACACAAACATATACAGATAAATTATAATAAAAATGACACCTACTTCTCACTAGAAACAATGCCAGAATATAATGGAATGGTACTTTTAAAGTGCTAGGGGTGAGAAGAAAGACAACATAAAATTCTAAAATATCCCTCAAACACAAAGATGAAACAATTCTTAAATGAACAAAAGCTGAGCAAATTCATCACCAGGAGATCTGCACTATAAGAAATGCTAAAGGAATTTCTTCAGGCTAAAGAGAAATGATAAATAGGAAATCATCTTTATGGACAAAGAGAGCCAAAACTTATAGATATATGGATAATTACAAAAATTTATGTCTTTCTTGATTTCTTAAAAGACAATTAAGTGTTTAAGTTAGTGATTTATTGTGGGATTTACAATATATATTAGAGTAAAATGTCCTGCAGGCTATAAGAAGGGACATGAACCTCCTTGCCATGGTGGTGTCAGAGAAGGTAGAGGTAGGGACTTGGGTCTTTCATCCCTGTTGGGTAACAGCAGGACTCCCACCCACAGTGTCAATGGAAACCATGTGAGGGGCCTAAAATTCCATCCCCACCCAGAAATACCAAGATGTCCTTCCTCCTCCCCACTAGAAAGAGGTGGACATACCAAACAAAGCCTTTTTTAAAAAATGGTCTTAAAAATGCTCAAGGAGATGAAAGAAAGTACAGAGAATAAACTAAGGAATATCAGGAAAACAATGCATGAACAATATGAAAGTCTAAGTAAATAGATAGAACTGTTTAAAAGGAACCAACTACTGGAGTTGAAAACCACAATAACTGAAATGAAAAATTCTCAGGAAGGTTCAAGAACAGATTGGAGCTATAAGAAGAAAGAATTAGTGAGCTTGAAAATAAGATGATTGAAATGAGTCAGGCTGAGTAGCAGAATATTACAAGCAAAAGTAGCATAAGACCACTATGGGACACTATTAAGAACACAAATATATGCACTATGGGAGTCCCAGAAGGAGAAGAAAGAGCTAAAGGGGCAGAAGGAATAGTCCAAGAAATAATGACAGAATTCTTCCCAAACTTAGCAAAAGATGTGAATATGCAAATTCAAGAAGCACAGAGAACAGCAAACAGGAAATATTTGCATGCTAATTGAAGTTGAGTTGATACCAAACCAAACAGGATTGTTATACATTTAAGATGTTAAATTTTAACCCCATGATAAACTCAAGGAAAATAGATGAGAAATATATTCAGATAGAAATGAGAAGGCACTCAATATGGTTCAACACAAAAAAGCAATTAAATATAAAAGTAGGTTTAAATGGGAATGAAGAATACAACAGGACTAAGATCTACAAAGGCTAAATAGCAAAATGGCATCAGAAAGTCCTGTATTATCAATAGTGACTTTAAATGTAAATGGAATAAACTCTCCAGTCAAAAGGCAGCAATTGGAAGAATGGATAAAAAAGTATGACACTAAAATATGCTTTTACAAGAGACTCACATTAAATTCAAAGATACAATTAGGTTGAAGGGGAAAGGATGGGATGAATAAATACTCCATGCAAATAGTAACCAAAAGGTAGCTGTGGTGGCTATACTTATATTGGATAAAGTAGACTTTACATTACAAGGGACAAAGATGGTCATTACCTATTGATAAAGGGGACAATTCAATAGGAAGTTATAACAATTATAAATATATATATACCTAACAGTAGCATCATAAAATACATAATGCAAATACTGACAGATTTGAAGGGAGAAATTGAAGGTTCTACATTGATAGTAGGAGACTTTATCACACCACTATCAATAATGGATAGAACAGCTACCCAAAAGACCAATAAGCAAGTATAGGGCTTGGATGATAAACTAAACTAACTAGACCTAACATATATAGATAATCACATATAGAATACTGCACCCAAAGAAAACAGAATACATATTCTTCTTGAGTGCACATGGATCATTCTATGGTACAGATGATTTGTTGAGTCACAAAACAAGTCTCAATAAATTCAAAAGTATTGAATTCATACAATGTATATTCTCTGAAACAACATTGGAATGAAGCTAGAAATCACTAATGGAGAAATGAAAAATTTGCAAATATGTGGAAATGAAGCAATGTACTCTCAAGCAACCAGTGAATCAAAGAGAAAATCATAAGCAAAAGTATCTTGAGGTGAATGAAAATACAACATGCCAAACTTGTGGAATGCAGTGAAGGCAGTGATGAGAAGGAAGTTTGTAGTTCTAAATGCTTATATTAAAAAAGAAGAAAGGCCTTGAATTAGAGACCTAACATAAAAACTGGAAGAACAAGAAAAAGAGTAAATTAAACTCAAAACAAGCAATAGGAATTAAAAAGAAAATTAGAGCAGATGAATGAAACAGAAAAAAAAATAGGAAGAATCATCAAACCAAAAATTGGTTCTTTGAAAAGATCAACACAAAACTGACATTTAGCTAGATTGAAAAAGGGCATACGGATTCATATATACCAAGTAATTACTAGAACTAATAAGTGAACTTAGCAAGATCATGGGATATGTGTTCAATATATAAAACTCAATTGTGTTTCTATATATTAGCAATAATCACGATAATGAAATAAAAATAACAAAACAATAGCAGCAAAAACATGACCACTTAGTTATAAATATAAAGAAATATGTGTATTAGTCTATTGCTATGCAAGAAAATACCCCCAAACATAGCTGCTTTAAACAAACATTTATTATCCCAGTTTCTGTGGATCAGAAATGTAAGTGCAGATTGACTGGATCCCTCTGATTCAGTTCCTCTCGTCAAGTTTTAGTTAAGTATTAATTGGGGTTGCGATCATCAAAAGGTTTAACAGGGGCTGAAAAAATCATCTTTACTCATGTGGTTGTTGGCAGAATTCAGTTCTTTGCAGGCAATTATTTTAAACACCTCCCTTATTTACTACATCTTGTCCAAAAGCCTTCCTCAATTCTTTGTTATTTGGGTCTTTCCATAGATCAGTTTTCAACATGGTAACTGACTTCCCTCAGAATGAGTAAGCAAGAGATAAGGAAAAAGCAAGCACCCATGATGGGAGCTGTAATCTTTTTATATCTTAATTTGGAAGTAACATCCCATCATGTCTGCCAAATTGTATTCAATAGAAATGAGTCAGTAAATCCAGTAAGTCCAGTCCACACTCAAGGGGTGGGGATTTCATGCAGATGTAGATAATAAGGGTGGAGATCTTTCAGAGCTATCTTAGGGACTCTTTTCTATATGTGCAAGATCTGTACCTGAAAATTACAAAACATTGTTGAGAGAAATTTTGATCTAAATAAATGGGGAATTATACTATCATCATGGATTAGAAGACTCTAGATTTTTACAATGCCCATTTCCACCATATTGAACACTATATTCAACACAAACCCAATCCTAGCAGATTTGTTTTAGCTATAACAAACATATCAAGGCCTCTCAGTTGTTCTCTTTCCTCAGGTGAGGGAATTTATTTGACACAGATGAACTGGATATTAGGCAGAGAACTGTGAGTTTACACAGGTAGATGTATAAAGTGAATAAGCATTGATAAGGTAAGTACAAGCATAGTCTCAGAGCCCAAGAAGTGCATCAGTGAAATTTAAGGACAAGCATTCTTTTCTTTTATCTCTGTAAGTACATATTTACCTGTCAGACTGTGGGTCCTGATTTTTGGTTTGGCTCCAAGTGCTTGGACAAAGTACGTGCAGAAAGACAGAAAATCTCCAGAGTACATTCTTCCTGCCTGACATCCAAATTCCTCCCCAGCCAAGATCATCTATTGATATAGTACAGCTTATTTTCATTTGCATCACTAAATAGAGCGTATTATATGAAATTGCCATGGTTACCTACTTTGTATTATTTTTTTTCTTTCTAGATATTATTTCATGGAGTGTCAATATGCTTAGTTACCCTGATTTTCAATAGATTTATTTTGCCACTGGCAGTTACTAAACTAGGTAAGTCCTACTAATTAGTATAGTGAGTGACAGGAAGGTATCTAAATAGGCTAAAGAAATACTAATAATGATGAATCAATATTTTAAAAGTCAACAGTGTCTAATTGAAGAAGAAATCAAGTCTCTATTTAAAGGCATATTAATGGACTAGGTCAATAAGCTTACTTATTTATAAAAGATTACTTATTTACATTGAATCAGCTTAACTAAAATAATAGTATATATTTAGTCATTTATTCAATTATTCAACAAATTTTTACCGATAGCCTACTATATTCCAGGCACTATTCTAACTGTTAGCAATTCATTATGAAGACATACAAAATATCTGAGTTGATGAAGCTTATATTAGAGTGAGTAGCATCACAATGCATAAGTCAAATAAAGTTATATCAAAGAGTCATATGGACATCAAAGTAAGCAAACCACAAAATGAAATAAAACAGGTGCTAAATTCATGAAGCACAGAAAGAGGGTGTGTTCAAATAACAGAAAGAAAGATTTGAGGGGTTGGAAACAAAGAATAATGTGGAGTGTTAAAGAAGGCCAGATGGGAGAGGTAGGAAGGAGTCAGATGATGAAGAGCCTTTTAAGTCCTGATCAAGGAGTTGGTATTTCATTCTAATAGTAAAGGGAAGTCTTTGGTAGGTTTTAAACAAGTAAGTTTCATCTCATGAGTAAGGTCTTTAAAAGACCACCCTAGTTTCTGTGGATAACTTACTGGGGACAGGGGAAAGTAGAAGCAGAAATACAAGTTACAAGTCATTGTATTAGTCTGGGGGGTATGTAGTGGCTTGGACTAGGATGGTGACAAATGGGTGGAAAAATATGGACATATTTGAGATGCATTTAAAGTTAGAAATTGGCTGAGAGGACTAAAGATAAAGATAATTAAGGATCACTTACAGATATTTGGCCTCAACAATGGATGGGTATTAGAGCTAATCAAGAAGTCATGGGAAATGACATTTCAGAAAGCATGTCAGAAGGTTTTTTGTTTATCAAATTGAAATGTCCAATAGACAGGAAGTGAGAGCAAAGAGGCTGTGAAGTATGAGTCTTGAGTCAAGGGAACAGGTCAAGACTACAGATGTAAATTTGGGGTTCTTTTTTTACTTTGTTGAACTGTACTTAAAGTAAGCTTTATTAAGCAATTGCATGCCCTTTGTTCCTAGAATGGTACCAGACCCATGCCAGGAACCTAATGAATATATGGTGAATGAATGAATGAAGTCTATTTATTTATGCCTTTGTGTTCCCAAACATTACTGTGATAAATCTAACAAATGTTAATATATATTCTTTGTGAGGGCAGAAGAGGGTTTGGCTTTGTGTACCATATCCCCCTCTGGAATATTCACAACATACATTAGCATTTTACAAGCACTGAGAAGTCCTGTAGTAAAGAAACCTGTGTAATTGCTTTGACCTTATATAAACATAAAATAACATTTAAAAATACTAAATTTTAGACCCATACCAAGCCATTTTGTTTTTGTCACCTTAAGTGGCTGTCAGTAGTGGGATTTTTGCAATCTTATCCCATTAACTATAGAAAGAACTTTTTAAAACACATTTTGTGCTCTATAAAAATCAAATATAAACACATGATAACTTTATCTTCAGTATTTCCTATTATGAACATTTCAAAATGCAGATTTTAAAAGCATTTTTCTTGCTAATTTTGCATTTCCTTTGAAATTTTTTGAAATTTTAATATTGATCTTCCTCAGCCAGAACTTCTTCTGCTCCATTGTTCAATTAGAATAACAGGCTATAGGTAATATTAATTTAAAAACATGGTTCCTTTACTTATTTCTTCAGTAACTGGTTTTCTCTGTGCTAGAATGATAATTTCCTGATCATTCTAATCATGCAGGTTTTCTAGTCAGCTCTCATGCAGCTTTTCTAATCAGCTAAAAAGAGACCAAATGGATTCTTCCCAGATCCCACATCCCTTGAAAAGTTTCTATTTGATCAATACCAGAAAGACTTAAATTAGGTGATATCTGTTAAAATAGCAAAGTAAGGAACACTAAAATTCCATCCCATTAGAAAAGCAACAAAAGAACTGGCAAAATTTTTTTTAAAAGTCTGAAGCAATTTCTTCAGATCCCTGGAAATAATAAAAGATTTGTAGTTACCTAAGAACCATTTATTCAAAGAAGAAATGGCTTAATCTTAGTAAGAACAGCAAGGTTTGTGGCATTTTACTTATCCCAGTACTTTCCCAGCTCCCAAGATCAGCCAGAGCTTTCAAAATAAAAGCACACATTCCCACTACCAGAAGGAGCATAATGGATCAAAAGGCACATCTCTATTTCACCTGACTTGGAACTGGCCAAGTGCTAAAGCTGCTATCCACGGAGGGTGAAAGGTGTTTGTTGAAAACAATTACAGACAAATGTTTTCATCTCTGCTGCCTGCATTAATAGATAACAGCTGGGTCAAAGAACAGACTAAAAAGGCTTGGGAGGAAATGGTGAAAAATGATATGTCCATAAGGGATTTGCAAAGTTCTGACTGGGAATCTATATACCACATGCAAGACAAATGCTGTTTAATGCTCAGCAAAGATCAGAGGAAGCACTAAGCACTCACCTCTGGCAGATATCAAGGCTTTGTGAAAGCAGGAAGTGAATACTAAGGCAGAGCAGTAAACTACCTGATTGAGTGTTTGAAGCATGCTCCCCGCCCCCCCCATGTGCACACAGAGCCCCTAGACAAAGACTGGGCATTTCTGTCCAATCATTAGCTGACCACTAAGCTAATAGAAGAGTGATTTCAGCTGCCACAAGGGTGAAAAACACAGTCTTTAAAGAATTGGTTCTGAAAATCACAAAAACAAACAACAAATACAATAAGCAGTAACAACAATATACCCTAGAGAAGGAAAGTATTCTGATTTCCAGAGATGTCACATTATAGGATTAAAATTGACCAGTTTTCCAAAAAATGAGACATGCAAAGAAAATAAATATATAACCCTATACACAAGAATAAAAGCAATCAATAGAAACTATCTCTGAGGAAGCCCAGACATTTAGTTTTCCAGATAAAGATTTTAATCAGTTATTTTAAATGTGTTCAAAGAGTCAAAGAAAATAATGTTTTTAAGAACTAAAGGAAAATAAGAGAAAAAGTCTCACAAAATAGAGAATTTCATCAAAAAATGGAAATTATACAGAGAAAACAAATAGAAACTCAGGAGTTGAAAAGTACAATAACTTAAATAAAAAGTCTACTAGATGAGTTCAAGCAGAATTGAGAAGACAGAAGTAAAAATCAGCAAACTTGAAGACAGGTCCTTTGTGAATATCCAGGCTAATGAACAGAAAGGAAAAAAAGAAAGAGAGAGATGAACAAATTCTCAGACACCTGTGAGACACTATCAGACATATCAACATATGCATAATGGAGATCTCAGAAGAAAAGGAGAAAGTGAAAGAGAAAAGAAGGCGTATTTGAACAAGTATTGGTGCAAAACTTTCCAATTTGATGAAAAACTTTGATCTATACATCCAAGAACCTCAACAAACTCCAATAGAATAATCTCAAAAGGAGATCCTCATCTAGTCACATTATAATTAAATTGTCAAAATATAAAGACAAATGAAAGCAACAAGAGACTTATCATTAATAAGAACATTTGCTTTTCTAAACAAAAAGGGAGCCACAAAAAGATTAACAAATGATTTCTCATTAGAAATCATGGATGTTAGAATCATGGGGGGAAGCAGACTTGGCTCAACAGATAGAGCATCTGCCTACCACATGGGAGGTCTGCAGTTCAAACCCAGGACCTCCTTGACCCATGTGGAACTGGCCCACACACAGAGCTGATGGGCACAGGGAGCGTCGTCCCACACGGGGGTGTCCCCCATGTGGGGGAGCCCCACACACAAGGGGTGCACCCCATAAGGAGAGCCACCCAGCATGAAAAAAAGTCCAGCCTTCCCTGGAGTGGCACTGCACACACAGAGGGCTGATGCAGCAAGACGACACAATAAAAAGAGACACAGATTCCTGGGCCGCTGACAAGAATGGAAGTGGACACAGAGGAACACACAGCAAAGGGACACAGAGGGCAGACAACTGGGGGAGAGGGGAAGAGAGAGAAATAAGTTTTTTAAAAATGAAAGGGGAAAGTTATTAGAAAAAAAAAAACAAAGGAAGGCAGTGGGATGACATATTCAAAATCCTGAAAGAAAAACTATCAACCAAGAATTCTAAATGTGGCAAAACTATCCATCAAGAATGAAGGATAAATTGATATTCCAAAATAAAAACTGTGGACTTGCCCTACAATTAGTATTCCAAGATAAATACTAACAGACTTGCCCTACGATTAATCCTAAATAAAACTACACTATGCATTAAATCATATCTGCATGAAGAAATAAAGAACAACGGCAAAGCTAACTACATAGGTAAATATAAATTCTTGTAGTATTGCATATTTGGCTTGTAAATTTTATTTTATTTTCTCATATGATTTAAAAGACAAATGCATAAAATAATCATTATAATGGACACACAATAGAATTTGTGACAACATAAAGGGAAGAATGGAACCATATAGTAGTAAAGTTTTTATATATTATTGAAATTAAATTGCATTAATCTTAACTAGATTGTTGTAAATTAAGATGCTCATTATAATTCCCAGGTTCACCTCTAGGAAAATAAGTCAAAAGTATATAATAAAAAAGAAAAGAAAGATTTATTAGAGAACACTGTAGATGATAAATTTTTAATTTATGTTTTTCTTTTTTTATTGAGCTTTAGTTCATATAACATAAAAGTCCTCATTTTAAAGTGTAAAATTCAGCAACTTTTAGTGTATTCACTATATTGGGCAGCCATTGCAGGTATGTAATTGCAGACCATTCCTCTCACCCCCAAAAGATCTGTGTATCCATTAGCAGTCTCAATTTCTCCCTTCTCCATGCCCTGGAAACCACTAACCTGCTTTCTATCTCTAGAGATTTGCCTATGCTGGACATTTCCCACAAATTGAATCATATAGTATGTGTCCTTTTGTATCTGGTTTCTTTCACTTAATAATGTTTTCAGGGTTTGTCCATGTTGCAGCATGTAACAGTAGTTCATTCCTTTTTATGGATAAATAATATTCTTTTGAATGGCTAAACCTCATTTTATTTATCCATTCTTCAGTTGATGAGCATTTAGGTTATTTCTCCCTTTTTGGCTACTACAAATAATTCTGCTATGAACATTTGTGTATAAATTTTCTTGAAAGAGCTGAAGTAGAGAGCAGTCTAGGCTGGAAATATAAATTTGGAAGTTTTAGCATATAGATGATATTAAAGGGGTGAGGGATGTGAGCTTATGAAAGTGTTTTAGCTCTCTTCAGAAAAACAGAGAGGACTCTCTGGAGAAGAGTTTTAAATATATGTGAGTGTGTGTGTGTGCCTGCTGCCCTAATCCCCCAAAAAGTTATTCTGTTACTAAAGATCTGGGTTACAATCTGAGCATGTGTGCCAAACCAGGTCCCAACAGAAAGCAAATGGCACACACAAACTAGGATAAGTAGACAAGGATTTATTAACAGAGACCCTCAGGCCCTGTCCAGCAAGCGGTGCAGCGGCAGCACCTTTTGGAGCTCTGGAGCTCCAGGTGTTGGTGGACCGCCCTCGTTGACCTGCCTCTTGCGCCAGGTCGAGAAGCCCCGGGCTCCACATGTTTGAGGAGAGGGCATGTTATCTGGCCCGCGGGTGGGCCCAGAAGCCCACCTGTGCCCGGTTCTGTGCCCAGCTCTGTGCCGTGCTCTGTGCCCATTTTGGCAGCCATGAACTTGCTGTAAGAATCATGGTACAGCAATTTGTCTTGGATAGATTTTTCAGAGTGGAACTAGCAAGAATGATGAGATGGAACCAGAATGATTCTCCAGACAAAGCCAGCAAGAATGCTCTGATTTTCTTATGCAGATATTTCCTCAAGAAAATTATCTTTGGGAACAACTGCATTTTTCTGCAAAGGCTTAACTTTTCGTCCATGATGAAATGAGATAAGGTTTGTTAAGGCCTTCCTGATGTTGATTGTTGGAAATAATTAAAGACATAAACTATCCAGAGCCACTGGCATACAAGTGGACAGGGAAAACAAAAGAAGACCTAAAAGCCCAAGAGGTGTCCCGAAGTAATGTGCAGGAATGTAGCAGAAAGGGCAAAAAGTCAGGGAAAAAGTGGTTGTAAAGCATCAGGACAATTTGTTTCTACTTTTTAATTGCAGCTACCTAGCTATGTGACCTTTAACAGTGAACATCAATATTAACTGTTAAAAAGTAGGGGATTAAAACTGTTAATACAGGGTAATCAGGGTGTACATCATCATCTGAGAATTTTTCCAAAATATGTTGTTAGGGAAGATCAATGTGCACAGAGAGCTGAGGGTGTGGTCAGCTGTGCCTGTGCCTGCACGTAAGCAGAAAGGAGCTGACGTGCATTGCTCACTATTGCCAAAAGTTGGAATCAACCCAAATGCCCAGATGAACAGATGAACGGATAAATAAAATGTGGTATATACACACAATGGAATACTACTCAGCTTTAAGAACGAATACGCTACAAACACATGTGATAACATAGATGAATCTTGAGAACCGTATATTAAGTGAAGCAAATCAGGAATTGAAGGACAAATGCTACAAGACCTCAATGATATGAAATAAGTAAACTAAGCTGGCTCAGAGAGCTAGTGACTGGATGATAGGCTTAAAGGAATTTGGGGGTAGAGGAAGGATGCAAGCTGACACCTATATGGGTGAAATCTATGATAAGCTGGAGGTAAGTATTTGTATAGGAAGGGATAAAATGGGGGCATAGGGTTACCTTTGGGTGGGGCTTTGTAGGCTTGAGGGGGGCTAAGGATGGGAGGATGGGTAATATTGCCCAAGAAATTGGGAGGAGGGTAGGGGAACATATGAACATAGGAGATTGTCAAGTATTTGGTTGAGAGTATAATGCTGAGAAAACTTTTTCAAAAATGTAATAAGGAAGGTTACCTGTTTAAGATACTTAAAGGGGATAATCTGATGTAGGACAGGCTTCTAGAGAGTGTGTGTGTGCTCATTTTGCCATAGTGGATTATATCATTGTATAGAGACCCATATAATGAGAGTGAAGGTATACCCACATCCTAGGGAGGACTGATGTTCTCAAATAGAGGGAATTGTATCTCTTGAGAGAAATGGTGGCTCCCAGTGCATTAGGGCAGTTGAGCATGTCAAGCCCTCAACACTGTTGCAAGTATCTCTGCGGCGGCTTGCTCGGTCGGTAGAGGTGGGGTCTGGCTGCGGATGAGGGGTCAGTCCAGCTCTGGACGAGGGGTCGGTCCCGCTCGGGACGAGGGGTCGGTCCCACTTGGGACGAGGGGTCGGTCCAGCAGCAGACGAGGGATCGGTCTCACAGGGGTTGCGCGGTTCGGCTGACGGGGTTGCCCGGCGAAGCCGGCGACGAAGGGGTCGCCCGGAGAAGCAGGCGACGAAGGGGTCGCCCGGAGAAGCAGGCGATGAACTGGGGACAAGGGAGGCCAGGCCCTTGTCGGGGGCTCTCAGGACTGGAGGGCGCACGGCAGAAGAACTACCGCGGAGACAAGGTAAACACGCAAGTCCACTTTACTGAGGGAGAGGCAACAGTTTTATAGGGGCTGGGGAAGGCTGATTGGTCGAAGCCACGCCCTGTTCTGATTGGTTGCCGGCGAAAGGTCAGTGGGCGGTACTGGACGGGGGAGGGGTGGTGGTTAGGGATTGGCTGTCGCTGTTGCTGGGGGAAGTGGCAGGGTTTAGGGATTGGTGGCTGCTGTTGCTGGGGTAGAGGGCAGACTTGAGTTTCCCGCCCACACCTGGCTGTTGCTGCTGTCGGGGGGAGGGAAAAGGGCAGACTGGATTTTTCCGCCCACGCCTGGCTGTTGCTGCTGTCGGGGGAGGGGAAAAGGGCAGACTGGAATTTTCTGCCCTGCGCCTGCACAGGGAGAAGGAAGGCATCGTGTGGCGCCATCCGGGAGGAGGGGCGGCCGCGGAAGCATGGCTGCCGAGAAGGGGAGACCCGAGGGCACTCTGCGCCCATGCCGAGCTCCCTTCAGGGGTGGCGGTGAGTCCGACCAGCCACCCTATTATGGGGGCAGCGGCTTGGCCTACCGCGGCCGCTCCCCCGCCAGGCCAGCAAACCACGCTTCAGCCCGAGGGGTGACCGCATATCTCTGAACGTGGCCCTTCAAACAATGAAGATTGACTGTCACTGTGTGTGGGCCCTGAGGGAAGGGGGAAAGAGGTATTGAATAGATGGAATGAATGTAATTGTGTGGGCAATAGAAATGTTCCACAAGATTATGCAAGGATGGATATAAGACATGTTAAATTACACCAAAAATATATAGGGGCTGATAGGCTAAAATGTAAAACATAAAATAACTAAAAATTTAGAAAATTGTATAGTCTAAAATATAAACCACAATGTAAACCCAAATGTTACCTTATTTGAAAGCTATTGTCTCAATATCTGTACATCAGTTTCAGTAAATATAGTATGAACATGTAAAAAGATTATTGCTGTGGAAGGGAAAAGGGTTTTATGTTGAATACGTGGGAGTACTGTATATTGTATATATGAATTACTGTGATCTAAAACTTTTGTGAAGATAAGCTTAATAATTGGGGGGGGGGAAAGTAAAGAAAAAGAAAGGACGTAGACACTGAGGAAAAGACGGAAGAAGTTGCCTTGCCAATTTGCATACAGGGCAACACTTATTGCAGTGATGGAAGGCAAAACATCAAAACAAAGCTTTTGCATTTTTAAATTTTTTGATACACCAATTTATTTTTACCTTAATTTTTCTAAATTGATATGTATTCTATATCTAACCTCTAAGCTCATCACTATATTCCATTTTACTATTAATGGAACTGGCAATATATTGGGCTTCATTTTTGAAGAAGTTTTGCATCACAGAGAGGTTCAACAATGGCAGGAGAGGAATACTGGTGTGGGATGTTACTGTCAGGGCATACATGGTTGGCGGGGAGTTCTCCAGGGTATATATCCAGGGTACATAAAAATGTTTGGGTATTTTCATAGTGGTTACAATTGAAAACAATAACTGAGGGAATGCTGAGATCCTAGCCAGGGGAGCTCTATCACAGTCCCTAAAGGAACAGCAACAACCTCCCAAATGCAATGGCAAAGACCAAAAAAGAAGGAAGGTCCAACAATGAGCCCTTGATACAAATGACTAAGCTTGTAAGCCTGTGCACCTGAAATAAGAACAAGGCCTACCTCCTGAGAGCCTCCATGTTGCTCAAATGTGGCCAGTCTTGAAGCCAAACTCAGCATGTAAATGTGTTGCCTTCCCCCCAGCATGGAACATGACTCCCCAGGATGAGCCTCCCTGGTACCAAAGGATTACTACCAAGTACCAGCTGATGATATAACTAGAAAATGACCTTGAATAAAAGGGTCAACTCGGACCAGCAGAACATCTCAGTCTATGTATAATACCAGGAGTTAAAAATGCTTTTTTACCTGAATCAAAGGGAGAAATGGAAAGGACAAATGAGTTTATATGGCTATGAGTCTCCAAAAAGAGCCAGGAGGTTATCAGAGGGATTGCCCTTATGCACACCTGAGCAGAGTCCCAGAGACAGATAAAGTAGATACAACCCCAGGTATTGGTTCTTCTGAGGACTACAGAGACCCACAGGTTCTATGGTCATGGCAGATGGAGTTCAGGGCCATGTCAGTTGGCCCTACTTTGGAGTTTGTGTTTTTGCGTGATGGAGCTGGACTCAGATGTGATCATTGTCCACAAGCCTCTTTTACTTTTAACAGATCTGTAGTTGGTATTGAGGTTTAGTGTATACCCAGGAGACCTGAATCTCTGGACTGAGCATGTGATAGCCAGGTCCTGAGCCTCAACAGACTTGCAACTCCTACACTCTGTTTTATTGGACTTACCCCACTCAGCTAACATGGAGGTGAAGAATGTCAACCACTGCACCAGGGAGCCAAGAGTGCCTACAACTGAAAGCAGGAGAACTGCATCCAGCATCCATGTGGAATCTAAGCCCCTCTCGGTATAGATGTGGAGTCGACATAACCATTCCAGGGGCCACAGGATGGAGGAATAGAGTATGTATTAGAGTGGACTTATTGACATTCTATTGTGAACTATTGTGATTAGTAATCGAAGAAAATGTGGCATTGGTGTGGAGAAAGTGGCCATGGTGGCTGCTGAGGATAGGGAGTGGGAGGAAGAGATGTGATGTGGGGGCACTTTCAGGGGTTGAAGTTGTCCTGAGTAGTGCTGCAGGGACAGTTACTGGACATTGTATGTCCTCCCATGGCCCACTGGGTGGACTGTGGGAGAGTGTGGGCTATGGTATGGACCATTGACCATGAGGTGCAACGGTGCTCAGAGATGTATTCACCAAGGGCAATGAATGTCTCATGATGATGGAGGAGGATGTTGTTATGGGGAGAGGAGTGGGGTGAGTAGGGTGCAGGGTATATAGAGACCTCATATTTTTTGAATGTAACATTAAAATAAAGACCAAAAAAAAGCCAAAATAAAAAAATAAAGAAAGGAGCTGATGTCCTGATAAGAAGAAATTCAAAGAGAAACCTCCTCAAAGAACTTCATGCCTGATAGCCCCTGCTCTGAAAACAGTGACCTAGTTAACTGCTTTAAATAAAGCTTGTGGTGACACCTCAGGGCCTTGGCTTTGCCATTAGCTAGCCTGGCCCACCTGGTCCCCTCTAATCTTGAAAAAACAAAAACAAAAAAACAAAAAAAGAGAAGTCCAACAAAGAGGTGGAAACTACAATACACATATAGATGGAGTGCTGTGCCCCCTGGGGCCAACAAGAAAGCTGAGCTGGGGCTGGGTCAGCAACGGAATTCCAGTTTTGAGGTGATTTGTTCATGGATATGATCAGCCACCTCAGTAAAGTTGGATTGGAGAGTTATTTGTGCTAATTAAAAATTTAAAAATTTTATGTACTAAATACCAATATATTTTTGTTTTTCATGTGTTCACATCTTATTTGGAAATGCCTTTTTTGCATGTGTAATTACAACAAAGAATGCCTTTATTAACAGGCTGTTAAGGCAAGTTTCAGTGTTTCTTTAAAACAATCTTCTTTATTGAACTTAGTGGCAAATAACTAGGGTTAGTTACAACAAACTGTTGCCACACCTCAGTCAACCAGGATAGAGAGAATCAGGAAGTCAGCAGCCTGAGAGGAGCAATGAAATTTGGGCAAGAAATATAGCTGGTATGCAACAAGTCTACATGGATGGAGTGAGAGAATAAATAATCCAACTCATTCTTCTCTCTCTCTTTGATCTCCTCGTCCAACCCAACAGAGAGTCTGAGAGTAGGAAGACTGATTTAATCCACACTTTGCAGCACCCTGCGCCAGACAGCAGGTGCTAAAATGTGAAGAAGGGGATTTGGAGGGGAATGAAAAGACAATCAACATGTTTTGGAAAAATTCTCAGATGGTGATGTACACCCTGATTAACAATCCCGTTTTAATCCCCTGCTTTAGCAGTTTTACTCCCTTACTTTTTAACAGTTAATATTGATGTCCACTGTTAAAGGTGACATAGCTAGGTAGCTGCAGTTAAAGAGCTAGAAACAAATTGTCCTGATGCTTTTCAACCATTTTTTTCCCTGACCTTTTGCCCTTTCTGCTACAATCCAATTTTTTACTCTAATGGTAGTTTTCATCAATCTCATATTTCCCAACCTCCTTTCCTCTGTCATTTACAACGAAACAATGTCTTTTTTGAAATTTTCGGAGTCTCAAAATAGTAAAATGGAAAGAATGGAGTAAGAGGTGAGGTTTTACAAAGTATCATATGTTCTATTTTGTATCTAAATAGACATAAAATCTTACTGTGGAGCAGCTGTTTATTTGCACTGAAAGAAGTGAACATTTGTTCATGGAACATTATTGCTTTCCAAAGATGTTTCTATTGCACAACAAAGGAATATCTGTGTGATAGAATGAGTCCTTCAAACTTTAATGAGATATTGCTATTTCTTTTAATCAACAAAAGATACTCTGTGCAAGTAATTTTACAATCCATGAATTTCAGAGTTGACACTGAAAGTTGTTCCAGTGTGTGAGTTAATCATTTAGCATAATGATTAAAAGCATAGGATTTGGAACCAGGCTATCTGCCACTAACTATCTGGATGTTTGACCCTGAGGAATTTACTTAACATCTCTGTGCCTCTGTTTCTTCATCTATTGAATTGAGAAAAGAACTGACTTTAAAAACAGATGAGATGATCAAGACCTAATACATGCAAAGTGCTGTATATAGTAAGCATACTTATTTCCCAGCATATAGTAAGCACTTAATAAACAATAGCTATTATTATTATTATGCACCTTAGCTTTTGTGAAAAGGGGAGTGAAAGTAGAAATGCTTGAAATTGTTAGTATTACCATGATAAAGCAAGTTATATTGTCTTTATTCTAACTTTAAAATACTTAGTGGAAATATGTTAAGATAAGCAAAAAAGGAAGCTTTATAATCTGTATCCAAATGGCGATGTTCCTACTACTTATTTGCTCTTTTGTCAAAGGTCTTCGTGATGTCACATCAACAAAATATAAATCATTTTATTATACATTTCAACACTTTCAAGAGCTAACCAAATCTACAGCCTCTGCACTCAAATTTGACAAAGATCTTGCTAATGCTGATTGGAACATGGTTGAGAAAGAAATTATTCTTCAAAACCCATATGCTGTAAGCAAGTAATGTCTTTTTTTATTCTTTCAAATTAGACAGGCTAGAACTTACACAAGTATATATCATGTTATAAATTCATATTTTTAACACTTGTAACTGACATACCAGTTGCATTGGTATCTTTATTTACCATAATAGGAAGGAAGAGATCTTTATGTATCATCAATCAACAAAAAGTATATGTTGCTTTCTTACTATGCATAAGGCATTTTGTGATCACTGTCAGGCAAAGCAGTGGTCACGGCTCCCTTGACCATGTGGACCATAAATGATGTAAATTCAAAAGGGGGAGGAATATATTAGCATGGTTTTTAAAAGTATCATATAGGAGGAGAGTGAGACTGAGAATGTTGCTATTTCCAACTATAGAAATGATCCCTGAAGTATAGTCTTAGAATGTTGCTATTTCTTGACCAGGTTCAAGGTGAGCAGAGGCCTTCATTCAGTCATTTATTCAAATTTATTTAGGCTACTAGATAAGCTTAAGTAAGCTCTTGCTAGACCCTAAATTATGGCTAATATTTTTAATATTTGAATAAGAATTCAAAGCCAGTATTATAAGTTTAGCTGTGGATGAGATGTCATCTCTTGTTTCTGAGATATGCTTTAAAATCTCTATGACCAAACTTATATTCATTCAGGAACACTTAGCTCACCAATCACTCATGGTTTCCAGAAGGAGAAATAGCAAATGTTGTCCAAGGATCTTAATGCTGCTGCTGCATTGCCATCTGCTATGTCACTTCCAGTTTTCATTGCAGTGTTTTTCTGCATCACACAATATGAGAGTTCAACTTCTAGGAATATAGAAGTCAGATAATTGGTGTCTAGGGAATGAGATTTCCCCTAATTCATCTCATATCTACTAAGCAGAGCTGGAAGCTCCAGGTGGAGACTCAGAACCAAATCCTGTACCTTCAAGAATATTGCCAGGACTTCTAGATAAAACAAGTACCAAGCCAAATCCTAGGATTTTCTCTAGTAGCTCCAATATCTATCTGGTTGTAACATTTTGGTTGTAACGTTTTTTGCTCACCTCGCTGCATCAGAATCATCTGGAAAGCTGGTTAAAAATATTAATTTCCCAGCCCTTACCCAGGAGATTCTTGATGCAGGTGATCTAGGGAGGGTTTCAGGAATGTGTATTGTAACTCACTACCCAGTAGGTTTAAGGCAGAGTCAGGGTTGGAGATGACCACTTTAGTACTTGCTCAGTTTCAGAAAGCAGAATGATCAAAAAGCAGCATGAGGAAAATTAAAGATTTATACAAAGAGCATTGGTCTTGTACTCAGAAAACCTAGGTTTGTATCCCAGCTTTCCCATTTAATAGGTAGCTTTGTGATCTTGAGCAAATCATTTGTTTTCTCTAACCTTCAGTTTTTCTCATCCATATTCTCATCTCATTAATGCCATGTTCACTTTCTCTACCTTAAGTGATTAGTTTAAAGCAATGTTTCTCAAACTTGAGCTGCATCATAATCATTTAAAGGGTATGGTAAAATGCAGATTGCTGGGACCCATACCACAGAGTTTCTGATTCAGTAGGTCTCTGGTGGGATCTGAGAATATGCATTTCTAATAATTTGTAGATGATGCTGATGCTTCTGGTGGATCATGCTTTAATAGCTGCTGGGTATATGTATGGTCATATATGCAGTAACTTTTATAAAATGTTATAAATGTATAGATATGATACAATCTCTTCCCCCCAAAAGTGGCAACTTAGGATAACTAAACAAAGATGTGGCAAGACATGTAAACATTCATATGTATTTACCAGATTTTCTATCATTTTTCAAACCACAATGGCATGTCAATTGTTGAAGGTTTATGCTAATAATATAATAAACATGTATTCCTTTTATCTTTGATTTGTGTTTAACTTAGTTGAGTCATGAAGAAACAACGGAACATCAAAAGGTGAAATGCCCAGACTGTAACAAGGAAATAGATGAAACCCTTAACATTGAAGCAATGGAGCTGGCTAACCAGCGTCTCTTGTCAGCACAAATAGTTAGTATTTTATTATGTTCTATTAAATTATTCTTTATCTAAAATTATACTGAAAACTTACTCCTTTCTTGAAGACATCTCAATAATGCTCACCTGCGTAATTTAATAGATTGTTTACAAGGGAAAGAGAAACCTGGCATTGTTTTAGGAATTTGTTTGGTTGAAAAAAATTCCTCTTCCTTCCCTTTTTCCTTTCCTTTGTCTGTCTCTTCCCTCCCCTCCTAACTCCTCCCCTGCCTTCCCTTCTTCTCCTCTCCTTACCTTTCCTTACCTTTTCTTCTTTTTTGCAGAGGGATATATACAATCCTTTTTCTTTCTGATAAACCAACTTTAAAAGTAACTACCCTCTATCTAATGGTATATTATAAAATAGTATAAACATCAAGAATTCTCTATATATAACTTTCTAATTTAAAATAATGAAAGAAGACTCCATTTTAGAGTAGATACATTTATCCATTCGCCTTCTCTCAATATTCCTATATATGCATACATAGAAGATATTGTGGGTTCCATGCCAGACCACCACAATAAAGCAAATATCATAAAAAACAAGTCACCCTGATTTTTTGGCCCCAGTGCATATAAAAGTTATGTTTACACTATACTATAGTCTATTTAAGTGTGCAATAGTATTATATCTAACAAATAATGACCATACCTTAATTTAAAAACACTTTATTGATTAAAAGTGCTAACCAACATGTGAGCCTACAGCAAGTTGTAATCTTCTGGCTGGTGGAGGGTCTTGCCTCAGCGTTGATGCCTGCTCATTGATCAGGGTGATGGTTGCTGAAGATTGGGTTGACTTTGGCAATTTCTTACAATAAGCAAACATGAAGTTTGCTGCATCGATTGACTCTTCTTTTCATGAAAGATTTCTTGATAGCATGTGATGCTGTTAATAGCATTTTACTCACAGCAGTACTTTCAAAGTTGGAGTCAATCCTCCCAAACCTACTTTATCAACTAAGTTTATGTAATATAATGTAAACACTTTATTTTCACTTCAACAATGTTCATGGCATTTTCACCATGAATAGATTCTATCTCATGAAACTACTTGCTTTGCTCATCCATAAGAAGTAAATCCTCATCTGTTAAAATTTTATCATGAGGTTGCAGCAATTCAGTCACATCTTCATGCTCCACTTCTAATTCTAGTTTTCTACTATTTCTACTACATCTGCAGTCACTTCCTCCACTGAAGTCTTGAACCCTTCGAAGTCACCCTTGAGTGTTAGAACTAATTTCTTCCAAACTACTGTTAATGTTAATATTTTTTTCCTTATCCTATGAATCACAAATGTTCTTTTCTAAAAATGTTTTTATTTATTTTTAAAAGATACTTAGATTACATAAAATGTTACATAAAAAATATAAGGGATTCCCATATACCCCACTCCTCTCATTTCCCACTTTTCCCAATTACATTAACAACTTCTTTCATTAGTGTGGTATATTCATTGCAATTAATGAAAGAACATTTTGGAACATTGCCACACAGCATGGCTTATAGGTGATACCATAGCTTACACTCTCCCACTCAATTCTGTAGGTTATGGCAGGATATATAATGGCCTGTATGTATCAGTGCAATGTCATTCAGGACAATTCCAAGTCCTGAAAATGCCCCCATATTACACCTCTTTCTCCCCCTCTCTGACTTTAGCACCTCCAGTGGCCATGGTCTCCCCATCAATAATATAATTTCCTCCATTGCTAGAATCACAATAAGTCTATAGTAGAATATCAGTAAGTCCATTCTAGTCCATATTTTATTCCCCAGTCCTGAGGATTCTGGGATGGTGATGCCTACTCCACCTCTAATTGAGAGGGGGCTTCAATCTCATATGGCTGATGGATGGGACTTTCTTGCTTGTAGTTCTAGATTCTCTTGGTTTCTTGATGTGGTGGTTGTCCATCCTCACCTCCTTGTTAGTAGTCCTGGGTGAGTCCAAAGAACTGGAGAGTAGGTTTTGCAACTCTACTGAGGCTCAGGACCCACCTGGAACATGGACAGCCCAGAGATTCAAGTCTCTTGAACATGCACCCACCAACTCCAGCACCAACTATAGGTTCAAATAAAAGGGACAGAAGAGGCATGTGTTGAGAAGTCACATCTGAGTCCAACTCCATCACACTCAGAAGCACAAACTCCAAAGTAGGGCCCACTGGCAAGGCACCAAACTCCAGAGCTACCTGCCATGACCATAGGACCTGGGTGTCTCCAGAGCCCTTAGGGAGCCCCACTATTTGGGGCAGTAGCTACTTTGGCTGTCTATGAGATCCTGCTGAGATGTCCATAAGTGTTACCTTTCTGGTGACCTCCTGACTCACTTTGAAGTCTCTTAGCCATATAAACTCATTTGTCCTTCCTTTTCCCCCTTTTATTCAAGGTTTTTTTCCCAATTACATCACCAGCTGATGCTTGGCAGAAATCCTTTGGTACCAGGGAGGCTCATCCCGGGGAGTCATGTCCCAAACTGAGGGGAAGGTAATGCATTTATATGATGAGTTTGGCTTAGAGAGAGGCAACATTTGAGAATATGGAGGCTCTCAGGAGGTGACTCTTAGGCACCCTACAACACTAGCCTAAGTTGCAATTTCAAGAGCAAAGATTCATAAACAGTCATCAATCTCAAGGGCCCATCAATCTCAAGGGCCCATCAAGGGCCCCTCACTAGTCTTTGCCAGTGTACTTGGGGGATTGTTGCTGTTCCATTAGAGAATGTGGCAGGGCTCTCTAGGAATGGAATTCAATATTCTTTCAGTTGTGTGAATTTCTACCCACTGTGGCAATGACCCACGAACATTTCAACATATTTATATTCCTTATATGTATGCCCAGATGAACTACCTCCCATCAATCCCCCATCACTGAAACCCCACACCAATGATCCTCCCTTGCCATAGTTGTAAACCTTCTGTATTTCAAAACTTCTTCAAAAATGAAGACAAGAGTATTGCCAGCTGTATAGCATTGGTGGTATAGTGGTGAGCATAGCTGTCTTCCAAGAATATTGCCAAATTCAAGTAATAGGTAAATGAAATAATGTATGTTTAAATGTAAGAAATAAAATACATAATAATTTAGAAAAACCAAACTAAAATAAAGTAAAAATGGGATTTTATGATAATGAAAAATATTTCTAAAAATTTTTTTAACATTTTGCCTTTCATCACTATAATATCTGTTGTCCTGTATATATAGTGGCATTTTCTTCCATTTCTTCTCTAGTGTCTTACTTTTTTTCATTTTGTCTTCAAAGAAGTTTTAGGCCTCAGTAAAGTCACATACAGAATATTCGGGACTCCCTTATATCCCTTATATCCTTATATTGTTATATATATAACAACCTCCCCCTTTTCCCCCTTCCCTATTAATAACTTTTTTACATATGGATGGTACATTTGTTACAACTGTTGTACCAATACTGAGACATAGCTACTAACCAGGGTCATTGGTTTATATTTTAAACCATACACTTTTATTAATTTTTGATGAAATTTAACATGGCTTGTATCCATCATTGTGAGTCCATGCAGAACACTTCCATTGCCCCCTAAATACCCCCTCTTCCATATATTCTATTTCTCCCTCCCTCTTCCCTCAGGGCCCACTGCAACCACCATGCTTCACACCTTGAAGGACAAGATTCATGTCCTTGCACTTGCACAATGCTGAGGGCTTCACACACTTAGTGTGTCCTCCCCTAATTCCTTCCCACTCATTATGTGGGTCAACCCTAATGATACAACACACGATGACAAAATGATCATTCACACATTCTCTAGAGGACTGCCATGGTGCACCCTGTCCCAAATGCCTCCCATCCCACACCCTAAACCAGTAACCCTTTCTTGTCATATTGCCAAAAAAACATTCTCAACATTGTAGTTCCAACCACTTACTCACCAATTCCCAATCCTCACCTGCTCCCTCCCCCAACCCTACCCCTAGTTGCATGGAACATCCAATTCATCTTCCCCACCCTACCCCCTGTCAAGCTTGCACTTGTATTCCTATACCCGAGTCATACCCATACACTGCACAACTACTTACCTTCACTTGATCATAGATTTCACCCATATGGGCATTGGCTCACAACCTTCTCCCTTTCTATTTCCTGTAAACATATCTTCCAGACTCTATCTCTGTGAGTTGGCTCGATTTGCTTAATTCATATCAGAGAGGTCATGTAATATTTGTCCTTCAGGGCCTGGCTTGCTTCACTCAACATCAGGTCCTCAAGATTCATCCTTGCTCTCCTGTGTGTTAGTACTGTATTCCTTCTTACAGCTGAGTAATATTCCATTGTATGTATATACCACATTTTGCTTATCCATTTATCTCTTGATGGACATTTGGGTTGATTCCAGCTTTTGGCAATAGGGAATAATGCCGCTATGAACATTGGTGTGCATATATCTGTTTGTGTCCTTGCTTTCAATTCTTCTGGGTATATACCCAGCAGTGGAATTGCTGGGTCATATTGCAGATCTATAGCTAGTTTTTTGAGGAACCACCAAAATGTCCTCCACAATGGCTGCACCATTCTAACTTTCCACCAGCAGTGGATGACAGTTCCCATTCCTTGACATCATCTCCAACACTTGTAGTCCTCTGTTGTTTTATGGCCGCCAGTGTAATGGGTGTAAGATGGCATCTCACTGTAGTTTTCATTTGCATTTCCCTAAAAGCTATTGATGTTGACCTTCCTTTCATGTGCTTTTTAGCCATTTGGATTTCTTCTTCAGAGAAGTGTCTTTTCAAAATACTTGCCCATTTTTTAAATGGGTTGTTCATCTTTTTATTTTTGGGATATAGAATTTCTTTATATGTGCTGGATTTTAAGCTCCTATCAAATATTTTATTCCATTGGGTGGGTTGTCTTTTCACTTTCTTGACAAACTCCTTTGAGATGCAAAAGGTTTTAATTTTGAGGAGGTCCCATTTATCTAATTTTTTCTTTCACTGCTTGGTTTTGGGTGTGAAGTTCATGGAGTGATTTCTTATTACAAGATCCTGTAGATGCTTCCCTATATTATCTTCCAAGGTCTTTATGGTCCTGGCTCTTATATTTAGATATTTGATCCATCTTGAGTTTGATTTTTGTATAAAGTGTGAGATGGTGTTCCTTTCTCATTCTTTTGGATATGGATATCTAGTTCTCCAAATACCATTTGTTGAAGAGGCCATTCTCTTCCAGTTGAGTAGGTTTGTGGCCTTGTCAAATATCAGATGACTGTATATGTGAAGAGCTATATCAGAACTCTCAGTTCAGTTCTAATAGTATATCTATCCTTGTGCCAATGCCATGCAGTTTTTTTCCTTCTTTATTTTTTTAAATGTTACATTCAAAAAATATGAGGTCCCCATATACCCCCCACCTCCCTCACCCCACTCCTCCCACATCAACAACCTCTTTCATCATCGTGGGACATTCATTGCATTTGGTGAATACATTTTGTAGCACTGCTGCACCACATGGATAGTGGTGTACATTGTAGTTTACACTCTCCCCCAGTTCCCCCAGTGGGCCATGGCCAGACACACATGTCCAGCACCTGTCCCTGCAGTACCACCCAGGACAACTCCAAGTCCTGAAAATGCCCCCACATCATATCTCTTCTTCCCTCTCCCTACCCTCAGCAGCTACCATGGCCACTTTCTCCACGTCAGTGCTACAATTTCTTCCATTACTAATCACTATAGTTCCATAGTAGAATATCAGTAAGTCTACTCTAATCCATACTCTATTCCTCCATCCTGTGGACCCTGGATGGTTATGTCCACTCCCCCTTTATATCAAGAGGAGATTTTGACTCCACATGGGTGATGCTCCTGCTTGCAGTTGTAGGCACTCTTGGCTCCCTAGTGTGGTTGTTGACCTTCTTCACTTCCCTGTTAGCTGGCCATGGAGTTTTGATCACTGTAGTTTTGTAGTATGTTTTAAAGTCAGATAGTGTGATTCCTCCAATTTCATTTTCCCTTTTCACTGTCTTTGGCTATTTGGGGCCTCTTGTCCTTCCAAATAAGTTTCATAGTAGTTTTTCCAGTTCAGTAAAAACTGCTGTGATGATTTTTGTTGGGATTGCATTAAATCTGTGATTAGTTTGTGTAGGATAGACAATTCAATGATATTTTGTCTTCCTATCTATGAACAGGAAATGTTCTTCCATTTATTTAAGTCTTCTTTGATTTCCTTTAACAGTGCTGTGTAGTTTTTTGTGTATAAGTCACTCACATGTTTAGTTACATTTATTCCTAGGTATTTAGTTTTTTTAGTTATTATTGTAAATGGTATTTTTTCTTGCTTTCCTCCTCAGATTGCTCATTATTGGTGTACAGAAATGCTACTGACTTTTGTGCCTTGATCTAATAACCTTCAACTTTACTGAACTCATTTATAAGTTCTAGACACTTTATTGTAGATTTCTTAGGGTTTTCCATGTATAAGATCATGTCGTCTGCACATAGGGAAATTTTCACTTCTTCCTTTCAAATTTGGATGCCTTTTATATCTTTTCCTTGCCTCAGTGCTCAAGCAAGTACTTCTAATACAATGTTAAATAGGAGCATTGATAGTGGGCATCCTTGTCTTTCTCCCAGTCTTAGAGGGAAAGCTTTTAGGATTTCACCATTGTATATAATGTTAGCTGTGGGTTTTTCATGTATACCCTTCAACATGTTCAAAAAGTTTCCTTCTACTCCTATCTTTTGCAGTGTTTTTATCAAGAAAGTGTGCTGTATTTTGTCAAATGCCTTTTCTGCATCTATAGAGATGATCATGTGATTATTTTCTTTCAATCTATGTGGTGTATTACATTGATTGGTTTTCTTATGTTGAATCATCCTTGCATACCCAGGATGAAACCCACTTGGTTATGGTGTATAATTCATGTTGTTGAATATGATTAGCAAGTATTTTGTTAAGGATTTTAGTATCTGGGTTCATTAGAGAGATTGGTCTGTAATTTTCCTTTCTTGTTATGTCTTTGTTTGGCTTTAGTAGTAGGGTAATGTTCACATCATAGAATGAGTTAGGCAATGTTATTTCTACTTCTGTTTTTTGGAGGAGTTTAAGCAGGATTTGGTGTTAGTTCTTTCTGGAATGTTTGGTAGAATTCACCTGTGAAGCCATCTGATTTTGGGCTCTTCATAGTTGGAAGGTTTTTTGATGACTGATTCTATCTCTTTACTTTTGATTGATCCATGGAGTTCATTAATTTCTTCTTTTGTCAATGTAGGCTGTGTTTCTAGGAATTTGTCCATGTTCTCTAAGTTATCTTTCTTGTGGCACATAATTTTTCAAAGTATCCTCTTATAATACTCTTTATTTCTGTGGGGCCGGTGGTGGTATCCCCTTCCTCATTTCTTATTTTGTATATTTACATCTTCTTTCCTTTTTTCTTTGTTAGTCTAGCTAAGGGTTTGTCAATTTTATTGATCTCAAAAAACCAGTTTTTGGTTTTGTTTATTTTTTCTAGTGCTTTCTTATATTCTATTTAATTTAGTTGTGCTCTGATCTTCATTATTTCCTTCCTTCTGCTTGCTTTGGGGTTAGATTGTTGTTCTTTTTCTAATTCCTCCAGGTGTGCAATTAGGTCTTCAATTTTAGCTCTTTCTTTTGATACATGCATTCATGGCTATGAATTTCCTTCTCAGTACAGCTTTTGCTGCATCCCATAGGTTTTGATATGTTGTGTTGTCATTTTCATTTGTTTGAAGGTAGTTATTGGTTTCTTTTGAAATTTCCTCCTTGACACACTGTTTATCTAAGATTGTGTTGCTTAACTTCCATTTCTTGTGCCTAATCTGGTTCTCTGGCTCTTACTAATTTCCAACTTCATTCCTTTCTGGTCAGAGATGTATAGTTTCAGTCTTTCTGAGTTCATTGAGAATTTTTCTGTGGTCTAGTTTGTAGTCTCTCTTGAAGGATGATTCATGTGCTCTTGAGAAGAATGTGTATTTGCTATATTTGCATGTAAAGTTCTGTATATGTCTATCAGGACCAGATCCTCTAATGTATTATTCAAAGTCTTTCTTTCTTTATTGATTCTCTGTTGAAATGTTCTGTCTAATGGTGATAATGATGTATTAAAGTCCCCCACTGTAATTTTAGAGTCATCTATTTCTCCACTTAGTTTTTCCCTTGTTCACCTCAGGTATTTTGAGGCACCCTGGTTAGGTGCATCAATGCTTATGCTTGTTCTTTCTTCTTGAAAGATTACCCCTTTTACTAATATATAGTGTCTGTCTTTGTCTTTTACAGTAGTTTTGCATTTAAAGTCTATTTTGTCTGATATTAGTATAGCTACACCCACCCTTTTTTTTTGGCTATTGCTTGCTTGTAAGATTGTTTTCCAGCCATTTACTTTCAGCCTCCTTGAATCTCTGGGTCTAAGGTTTTGTCAGCAAAACCTAACTTTAGACAGCATATAGATGGGTCATATTTCCTTATCCATTCTGCCAATTTGTGTCTCTTGACTGGTGTGTTTAGTTCATTAACATTCAGTGTTATTACTGTCAAGGAACAATTAGCCACATTTTCTTTGGGTATATGTTGTTTTCATCTTTTTAGTTGTTCTCACACTCTCCTCCAACTCTCTCCGCTGTTTTTTCCTTTGAACCTGCAGAACTCCCTTTAGTATTTCTTGAAGGGCAGGTTTCTTATTAGCATACTCTCTCTTTTTTTTTTTTTAAAGATTTATTTTTATTTCTTTAATTCCCCTCCCCTCCCCCGGTTGTCTGTTTTCTGTGTCTTTTTGCTGCATCTTGTTTCTCTGTCCGCTTCTGTTGTCGTCAGCAGCACGGGAAGTGTGGGCGGTGCCATTCCTCGGCAGGCTGCTCCTTCCTTCGCGCTGGGCGGCTCTCCTTATGGGTGCACTCCTTGCGCGTGGGGCTCCCCTACGCGGGGGACACCCCTGTGTAGCACGGCACTCCTTGCACGCATCAGCACTGCACATGGGCCAGCTCCACACGGGTCAAGGAGGCCCGGGGCTTGAACCGCGGCCCTCCCATGTGGTAGACGGACGCCCTAACCACTGGGCCAAAGTCCGTTTCCCTCAGCATACTCTCAATTTCTGTTTATGTGTGAATATTTTGAACTGTTCATCTTTTTGAATGCCAGTTTTGCTGGATAGAGAATTCTTGCCTGGAAGTTTGTTTTTTTTTTTCCTTTAGTACCTTAACTATGTCATACCACTGCCTTCTTGCCTCCTCAGTTTCAGATAAGAAATCAGTTCTTGATCATATTGAGCTTTCCTTGTATGTGATGGTTCTCTTTTCTCTTACTACCTTCAGTACTTTCTCTTTGTCTTGAGCATTGAACAGTTTGATAGTTATATGTCTTGGAGTAGACCTGTTGGGATTTATACTGTGTGGAGTGCACTCTGCTTCCTGGACAAGTACATCCATCTTCCTCAATAGGGTGGGGAAGTTTTCAGCTATTATTTCCTCCAAAACTCCTTCTGTCTCCTTTCCTTCTCTTCTCTATCTGAGATGCCTGTAATAAGTATGTTTGTGCATTTTGTGTTGTTGTTCAGATCCCTAAGTCCCTGCTGGATTTTTTCTAACTTTTTATCCATCTGTTGTACTGTCTGTTTGATTTCAGATACTCTGTCTTGCACATCACTAATTCTTTCCTCTCTCTGTTCAAATGTGCTGTTATGTGCTTCCAGTGTATTTTCGATTGCTTAGATTGTGCTATTCATTACCATCATATTCATTATCTTTTCATGTAGTTCACAATTTCTTCAGTATGCTCACCCAGTGTCTTCTTAATATCCTTAATCTCTTCCTTCACTTCATTAAGTTGGTCCATATTTGTTTGGACAGCTTTGATTCATTGTTCAATGTTCTGTATCTATTCCTGGTTTTTAGTTTGTTCATCGAACTGGGCCATGTCTTCCTGTTTCTTGGTATAGTTTGTAATTTTTTGTTGCTAACTGGTTATCTTTTTATCTTGATGGGTTTATACAGTTAATTAGCTTATCTCTTTACTTTAGGGTTTTATTTAGTTGCTGCTTGTGTGTGTGTGTGTGTTAAGTTTTCTCTTTGACACTGTCTTCTTAATATTCTATTTCCTTGCTGTTGTCTATGTTCCCTTGAAGAAAAAAAATTATGGCCAGAGAAAGCAAAAGAAGTAGAAAAGAAAAAGGGTAATAGTAATAAATAGTAAAAGAAGAGGAACTCTATAAGACCTATGAAAATGAATATTTAACTCATTTAAGCAGTATAGAGTTATAGGAATAAAAAAAGAGGAGTACTTACAATGAAAAGGGAAACCAAATAGAGAAAAATATATAGAGTGAATTAAAAGGCCAGAATGATGAGGAAAGAGAAAATAAAGGACAAAAAGAAAAAAGTTCACAAAAGGAAGAAAACAGAATAGATGAGGTAGAAATAAAAACCAGAAAATCTGAGGACTAAACAAAGTGAGGTGGAATGTAAGAACAACAGAAAGCGGAACACAGAAAGATGCAGGATGGAAAAGAGACAGCATTGGTAGGCCAAATCAGTATACGCAGAAAAGGGGAAGTCAAGGAAGAGGAAACACAGCAAACAAGAAAAAAAGTCAGAAGCACCTAATTTTAAAAGGGAGGGGAGGAGAAAGAGGAAAGAAAAACAAGAAAACAAAAACAAGCCCACAAGCAAGCAGTCAAATAAAAACTAAGGAAAAACTGTCTTCCATCTTAGGCCCCTGTGTAGCTTCTCAGGCTGCTGGTGTTCATCAATTACCCTGCAGCCTGCCCTTTGTAGGTTTTGAACTGGATTTTAGCAAGTAAACTAAGTTAAGTTTTTTAAAAAGTAACCTTTTTTAGGACAAATAAGAGACCCAAGAGAAGCTAATACAAAAATAATGTTTATATTTTCCCTGTCCTAATGTATCAGCTGGACGTTAGATATCCTAGTGGATCAGTACTCTAAGAGGAGCCAGGAATTGAACTAGGGACCTCATATATTCAAGGTGGAAACTCCTCTACTGAGCTAAACTTTCTCATTGGTTTAGCTAGCTCTTCAGAAAGCTATCCAGTCACTTTCCCTCAGGCAGGTTTGACTCTGCAGTTGGATAGATTCCTGCTGATTAAGTGCCTGTCCCTACCCCCTTTCTATTCTTATTGCTTTCTCTCCTAGGGCAGCAGTATGCAATGGACTGTGTGAGGGATCCCCCCTCACCTCTCCTAATCAGGTTGAATTCCCTTTTGAACTTCAAATTGGACCCTGGTGACCCACAGAAAAATGACTCTCAACCCTCTTCCAGACCACCCCCTCCTCCCAGGGGACCCTAAATTGGCTCTTGGAAGCCTATTAAGACTTCCTACTGCCTACCGCCCTTAAGAGAGTTGAAATTTTGATAGTTTTCAGCACAGGAGAAGTCAATTGCCTGACTCTGCCCTCTCCCAGACCAAGTTTCTCTATCCCAGGGCAGTTAGGTAAATCAGGCTGCCTCAGCAGATTCGCCTCTCCCCTCTTCCTGGTGCCACCTCGAGCCAGCTGGTATGCTCCTCAAAGCTCAAAGGGGGTCCAGGCGATCCAACCCACAGAAAGGAAACTCCTTTCCACCTTTTACCAAAACCTCCTACTCTTAAAGTATGTTCCCTCCTGCTGGGTGGCCAGTGGGAGTTGGGGCTCACATCAGCTTTTTACCTTGAGGGTGGGGCTTAGCTGTCCCACAGTTTCCAGTCTTAGGGCCATGAAACTGAGAGTTTTACCTTGAGCAATCTATCTCTTTGTCCACTCTTTCCAGATTCATGCCCCAAGGCCCACAATTGTTCTTAATGGCTTCTAGAATGGTGACTCCTTTCCAGAGGGTGTTCAATTTACCTTGCCCAGATCCATTTAAGGAATCACTATCTATGGCAATTATACCCTTACTTAAGTATTTCTTAAGTAATAAGTCTTGAAAATTGAAATAATTCCTTGGGATCCATCAGTTGTAGAATGGATGTTGTGTTAGGAGGCATGAAAACATCAATCTCATTGTACAACTCCATCACAGTCTTGGGTGATCAAGTGCATTGTCAATAAGCAGTAATATTTTGATAGGTTTTTTTTCCTAAACAGTAGATCTCAACAGTCGGCTTAAAATATTACTCAGTAAACCATGTTGTAAACAGATGTGTTGTCATCCATCCAGGTTTTGTAATTCCATTTATGGAACACAGCAGAGTAGATTTAACGTCATTCCTAAGGGTCCTAGGATTTTAAGAATGGTAAATGTCCATTGACTTCAACTTGAAGCTGCATTAGCCCCTAACAAGAGAGTCAGGCTATTCTTGACATTTTGAAGCCAGGCATTGACTTCTTTCTAGCTATGTAAGTCCTAATGGCATATAGTTCCAATAGAAGGTTGTTTTCTCTACATTGAAAATCTGTTGTTTAGTTTAGCCACCTTCATCAATTATCTTACCTAGATCCACTGAATAACTTTCAACAGTTTCTACATCAGCACTTGCTGCTTCACCTTGTATTTTTATTTGATGGAGATGGTTTCTTTCCTTAAATTTCATAAACCAATCTCTGTTAGCTTCATACTTTTCTTCTGAAGCTTACTTACCTCTGTCAGTACTTCATAGAATTGAAAAGAGTTAGGACCTTGCTCTGGATAAGGCTTTGGCTTAAGCAAATACTGGTGATGGTTTGATCTTATATCCAGATCCATTAAACTTCCTCCAGAGCAGTAATACAGATGTTTCACTTCCTTATCATCTGTATGTTCTCTATAAGAGACTTTCAATTTCTTTCAAGAACTTTTCCTTTGCAGTCACAACTTGGTTATCCATTTAGTAAAAGAGGCTTAGCTTTCAGCTTGTCTTGGCTGTCAACATGCCTTCCTTATTTAGGATAATCATTTCTAACTTTCGATTTGAAGTGAGCGATGTACAACTCTTCCTTTCACTTGAACAGTTAGAGGCTATTGTAGGGTTATTAACTGGCCTAATTTCAAAATTGTTGTGTCTCAGGGAATGGCAGGTTGGTGAAACAGTCAGAACACACACATTTTTCGATTAGGTTTGCCATCTTATATGGGCATGTTCATGTCACTCCAAGATAATTACAATAGTAACACCAGATATAATAATAATGAAAAGTGAGAACTATCACAAAAATTACCAAAATATAACACAGAGACATGAAGTGGGTACATGCTGTTGGATAAATAGCACCAGAAGACTTGCTCAATGCAGGGTTTCCAAAAACCTTCAATTTGTAAATAATGCAACATCTACGAAGTGCAATAAAATGATGTGCAATTTAACAAGGTATGCCTCTACTTTTGTTTAAAAAAGAAAGAAGTAGTTTAGTAGGCTTTGCACTAAGTGGCTGAGAATACAAAGATGAATTTAGTATGATGTTCTAAAACTTCCTTTGTATTCTTCTATTGCTAACTTTTGTATTTTATATTTCAGATTTGTTCTAACAGTTATACTTATTAGTCATTCTTATGATCAAGAAATCTTTTCTATGTATGCTTTATTCATTTCTTCAAGAAGTTGATATTATTTTATAATTTTCACTGGTTACTTCCAATAACATTTCTATTCAAGAATACTTTAAAATCTACCCCCATGGTTTGGCAAGTACCTCTAGCCTCATTTTGTAGAAAGAGTAATTGGTTAGTTCATGTCTGAAGACTTTTGGACCTAAAAATATGGGAGTTAAGTATAACTTATGATACATGCATATGAAAACCATGGAATAATATTTATGGAATTAATACATATGCAATTAAATAGAGCCTCTTTTCCTGCTTGAAAACTTGTAGAATTATTTCTATTTCCTTGTAGCTCAAACATTTTAAGAAACCATGTTTACCTATTTTTAACTTTTTTTCAGGAAAATATAGTATTAAGAGCTCTCAACTCAAACACAATGCAGGATGCTCAATTTTGAGTCTTATTTTTTCTATTAACATAAGCAACTTAGGACTTATTCTTTTTAGTCTTTATTTTGCAATCTGTAAAAGGGAGAATTTGTGCTGACTGAATGACCTCTTTGGTTCTTTCCACTTCTAATATTCTACATTCTCTGCAAAACATAATCCATTTATATACATTTTTTATTTTTTGTCTTTATGTTTTATTCTATTATATCCCTAATTGTCGCTTTTGTGGTACTTTTTAACTCTTGACCAGGATCCTATTTTTAAAGTAGGTTGAATCTCTTTGCTCTCTTCTCCCGAGACTCATATCACCCCATATCTTTTTAGTCCATCTCTAGTCTAGACTTGTGTTCATGTTTATCTTGGTTTGCTGATTTGGTTCCTGCAGGTTCAATTCTAATATTCACTGCTTCCAGTAATAATATCAATTGGTCTGTTATAGTTTTCAAAGATTTAAAGTCTTTTATTTAAATATTATCCAACTCTTGTTCAAATGAGGCCATATGTTGTCTGTTATTGTATACTGGAAGAGGAAGCACAGCATGGCAAAACAGAGTGATGCCATAGAGGCCAAATGTCATAATGGGGAAGAAAAAGGCTTTAAATTCAGAGAGATCTGGGTTTGTAACATGCTCTTAGAGAAACAATTTAACTCTGAGCCTCAACTTCCTCATCTATAAAATACACATAAGAATACCTTCCTCAAAGTTGTTCCAAAGAATGATTGCCTTTGTATAAAACATATATAAATAAGTTAGTTAAGTAGTGGAGTAGAGAGCTCAATAAATGGCAGTTATTTTCATGAATCAAGTATTCTCTAAATGCTTACATTTTGAGGGGAATGACCATCTAAGAATTAAAATTGTTCTGGTATCTGACATCTTTGACCTTTGTGTTGCCTAACTTTCATGGGTCCCATATTTTCTGCTTTCTTATTTTCCCCCAAACTACAGTTTTTATCTTTAATAATAATAAAGATATTTTAATCTTATTTTATAAGTATTTAATGACATTAAAGGAGAAGAATTCTACTCTTTTTCATTCCTGTCTTTACTGACAAAAAACCTTTGATCTCTAAACTTCAGATCTAGTTGCTATTCCTTTCTAATATTCCCCAAGAGAGAATGACTTCTAGAGGACCGAGGAATCTCTGGTTATATTATAAATCCTAGTATAAGAAGTCTGTCTATACAGTGATTCCCAAAAGCGTTCTGCACATTGAAGCCAGAGACAAAATCGTTCTCATTCACAGTGGTATCCTCAGCATCAAACCTAGTGCCTGAAGCAGAGTTCCTAATAAATGTTTATTGAATGAAGGAATGACTGTGTTTTGCAGAATAGCAGCAGTCTCTGTAATGCTTATTATAGACTGGAGGAAGAGTTCTATTTTCAAAATATTGGAGGAAATGGAATTAAAAATGAAGGAATAGGGAAGTGGACTTGGCCCAATGAAATAGGGCGTCCGCCTACCACATGGGAGGTCCACGGTTCAAACCACAGGCCTCCTTGACCCATGTGGAGCTGGCCCATGTGCAGTGCTGATGCGCGCGGGGAGTGCCATAACACGCAGGGGTGTCCCCCACATAGGGGAGCCCCACGCGCAAGGAGTGCGCCCCGTGAGGAGAGCTGCCCAGCACCAGGGAGAGTGCAGCCTGCCCAAGAATGGCGCTGCACACACGGAGAGCTGACACAAGATGACACAACAAAAAGAAACACAGAATCCCCGTGCCGCTGATAAGGATAGAAGCAGTCACAGAAGAACACACAGCGGAATGGACACAGAGAACAGACAACTGGGGAGGGGGGGGACATGGGGGGAAAATCAATAAAAATTAAATCTTTTAAAAAAAATTAAAGGAGTAAACTAGGACCCTTTATTGTAAGATTTCTCTGAAGCTTTAGTATTCTATTGTGACTTGAGACTACAGCTTGCAGCAGTTTCCAGACTTGGTCACCGAACTCCCTGTATTTTTTGAAACCTAATTAATATCTAACAGCACCCTAGTTTCCTGCCAAACCAGTTTGGAACAGGCAGATCTGAACTGATCTCGTGGACTGGACTCCAGAGAAGGAATTTATTTTTCATAAAGCTAGAAGACTTTTAAGAGATATGTGACTCCTTTATCACAGAACATTTTCCTGTAAAGGAAGTAAAGAGTTGTCATTGTTTTTCATGTCACATAATGATTTGATTCAACATTTCTTTTAAGGCAAGCTACCAGAGGCAATACAGGAATGAGACTCTGAGTCAGAGTGCAGTCCAGGTGTTGGTAGGTGCAGCAGGAAGCTTTGGTGAGAAGAAGGGAGAGTAAGTATATTGTCAAGAGAAGACTTCCATTGCATTTATTTATTTTTATTTTTTATTTTAATTTTTTTAAAGATACTTAGATTACATAAATGTTACATTAAAAATGTAGTGGATTCCCATATGCCCCACTCCCTACCCCTTCCATACTTTCCCAACATTAACAACATCCTTCATTAGTGTGTACATTTGTTACAACTGATGAACACATATTGGAGCATTGCCACTAAGTGTGGATTATAGTTTACAATGTAGTTTAAACTCTCTCCCACACAATTTTTTAAGTTATGACAAGATATATAATGGCTCGTATCTGCCATTGCAACATCATTCAGGACAATTCCAATGTCCCAAAAATGCTGAAAATGCCCCATATTATACCTATTTTTGCCCTCCCTGCTCGCAGAACCCCCAGTGGCCACTGCCTCCACATCAATGATAAAAAGTCCTTCCTTGCTAGAATAACAATAAGTATATAGTAGAATAACTGTAAATCTACTCTAGTTCATCGTTCATACCCCAATCCTAATTGAGAGAGGGTTTAGATCCAAAGGGGATCTGAATCCAAAATATATGAATCATGGTATTCTTTCTCTGCCTGAATCTTAAACTCATTTTTTAAAACATGTGTCTCTTTTTATACTCTCTGTTTAATGAATAATACCTAAAACCTAACTTTATGAGTATGTCTCTCTTCAATCCATAACTTCATGACTTAGATCTATGGCTATAAAAGTTTATCATTCCCAGTCAACCCTGGCAAAATGGTCTTCCTGTTTTCTAACAATACCACATTGAACCTATCTCAAATGCTATAAAACATGTTTTATCATACTTTTTTTTTCAGGCATATGAGTCATGAGACAATAAAGAACTACTCTGAAAGTCAAAAATCACTTACCTTTATGAGAAAAATACTGCTTAATTGGGTATACAATACTAAAAAGGAAAAAGGGGTCCCCTCAAGGTAAGTGATTTTAAATGAATGAAAAAGGATATTACATTCATATTAAATTCCTGTTTATCTTCTTTTTAATTACTTTGGATAATTTGAAAACTATTTACAACTAAATTACTATTATACATGTAAAAATTAACTTAAGGAAAAAGGCATGTATAATAACATTTTTTAGGTAAAAATAAATCATTAACCATTCTAAAGTGTACAATTCTGTGGAATCAAGTATATTTACAATGTTGTACAAACATCATCTCTATCTAGTTCCAGAATTTTGTATTATCCCAAATGGAAACCCTATACCCAGTAAGGAGTGACTCCACATTCCCTCCTCCCCAGAGGCCTGGCTTTCACTAGTTTGTTTTCTGTCTCTATGGATGTACTTATTCTGGATGTTTAATATAAATGGAATCATACAATATGTGGCCTTTTTTTTTGGTCTTCTTTCATTTAGTGTATTTTCAAGGTTCATCCATGTTGTAGCATATATCAGTACTTCATTCCTTTTTAGGGCTGAATAATATACCATTGTATGGATATATAACATTTGTTTATCTATTCATCCATTCACGGGCTATTGGGATGTTTCCACCTTTTCACTATTGTGAATAGTGCTCTTATGAATATTAGTGTACAATTATTTATCTTAATACCTGCTTTTATTTTTTTGGCATATACCTAGGAGAGGTGCTGCTAAGTCATATGGTAATTCTATGTTTAACTTTTTGAGGAACTGCCAAACTGTTTTCCACAGTGCTACATCATTTTACATTTTCCCTATCAATGTATGAGGGTTACAATTTCTCCACATCTTCAGCAACATTTGTTATTAACTGATTTTTTATTCTAGCCATCCTAGTGAGTATGAAGTGATATCTCATTGTGGTTTTGATTTGCAGTTCCTTGATTACAAATGATGTTAAGCATCTTTTCATGTGCTTATTGGCCACTTTTAGAGAAATGTCTATTCAATTTTTTGCCCATTTTTCAATTGGATTGTATGTCTTTTTGTTGCTTAATAACAAGAATTATTTATTTATTCCGTATACATATATATGGTTTACAGTAAATTTCTTCCATTATTGTCTTTTCACATTCTTGATATGTCCTTGATAAATATAAATCATCAATTTGATGAAGCCAAATTTATCTGTTTTTTCTTTTGCTCCTTGTACCTTTGGTGTCATTCTTAAGAATCCATCCATGATGATTTACTCCAACATTTTCATATAAGAGTATTTTAATTTAGCATTTACATGTTGTACTTTATCTATTATGAGCTATGTTTTTTGTGTTTTTTTTAACATGGGCTCACCACCATAGGAATGGGTTAAGTTTAATTATCTTTTTTTTAAAAGATACATAGATCACAAAAAATGTTACATTAAAAAATATGAGGTTCACATGTACCCCCACCCACCCACCCCCCACATCAACAACCACTTTCACCATTGTGGTACATTCATTGCATTTGGTGAATACATTTTGAGTTACATTTTATATGTGGTGTGTGGTAGGTGTCTTAGTTTGCCAGAACAGCAATGAAAAACACCATCCAATGGGTCAGTTTAAACAATAAGAAATTATTGTCTTGGTTTTTGAAGCCTATAAGTTCGAAATCAAAATCTCAACAAGATATGCTTTCTCCTCCAAATCTGTAGCTTTTTGATGCTGGCTTGCTGCAATCATTGAGGCTCTTTGCTTTCATCTCTGCCTCAATCAAATGGTGTCCTCCTGTGGACTTTCTCTGATTGCACCCAAATTTCCTCTGCTTATGAGGCTTCTAGTAATTTGGATTGATGTCATCCTGATTCAGTTTGGCCTTATGTAAATAGGATATTCCAAGGGCCTCTTTACAAATGAATCCACATGGTAACTCACCTTAAAGTAGACAAATGGGTTCACACCCACAGGAATGCAGATTAAGGTTTAAACATGTCTTTTGCGGAGTACACGGTTCAATCCCCAACTAATCCCCAATGGAAGGGGGCCAACTTCATTCTTTGCATGGGGGTAGCCAGTTGCCCCAGCACCATTTGCTGAAGAAACTATTCTTTCTCTCATTAAATGGTCTTGATTGCCTTTCTGCAAATCAGTTGACCATGAATGTATGGGTTTATTCCTGGACTCTCAATTCTATTCAATTGATCTATATATCTACCCTTATGCCAGTCCCACAATGTTTTGATTACTGTAGTTTGTAGTCAGATTTAAAATTGTTAAGTGTGATTGTTTCAGATTTGTTCATGTTCAACATTGTTTGGGCTACTTGAGATTTCTTGCAATTTCATACACATTTAGATTTTGATAGGGCTTGCTTTGAATCTGTAGATCACTGTGGGTAGTAGTACTATTTTTCATGGAATAATTTAGGAAATATCCCCCCTCTTCTAGTTTTTTGAATAATTCTTCCTTAACTGTTTGGCCAAAATCACCAGCGAAACTATCTGGTCTGGGTTTTTCTTTGTTGGAAGGTTTTTGATTACTGATTCAACCTCTTTGTTACAGTTCTGTTCAAAGTTTCTATTCTCCTTGTGTCAGTCTGGGTGGTGTGTGTTAATAGGAATTGTCCATTAATCTAGTTTATCTAATTTGCTGGCATATAGTTGTTCATATTATTCTACTATAATCCCTTTTCTTTCTATAATGTGTATAGTAATTTCCCCATCTTCATTTCTGATTTTATTAAGTTGAGTATTCTCTCTCTCTCTCTTTTTTTTTTTTTTTTTTTGGCTGATCTTTTCAAAGAACCAAATTTCAGTGTCCTTGATTCTCTATATTGTTTTCCTATTCTCTATTTCATTCCTTTGTTCTAATTTTAATTGTTTCCTTCTGTTATGGGTTGAATTGTGTCCTCCAAAAAAATATGCTGAAATCTTAATACCCAGTACCTCAGAATGTGGCCATACCTTGAAATGGGGTCCTGGCAGTGGAATTAGTTACAATGAGGTCATACTAGAGTAAGGCAGAGTCCTAATGCAGTATGGTGGGTCTCCTTATAAGAAGAGAACAGAACAAGTTGGAAGAGAAGATGGGCATATGAATACAGAGGCAGAGACTGGAGTTGTTCTGACATAAACCAACAAAGAAAGCCTGGGGCTACCAGAAGCCAGGAGATACAGGCATTGAACAGATTCTTCCTAGAGACTTAAGAGTGAGTATGGTCCTGGTAACACATTGATTTTGAACTTTTAGTCCCCGGAACAGTGAGAGAATAAATGTTTTAAGCCACCCAGTTTGGAGTACTTACTTCATAATGGCAACTCTAGAAAACTATTACACCTTCCTTTTGTTAGCTTTTGGTTTAATTTACTCTTCTTTAAAGCTAGTTTATTGATTTGACATCTTCTTTTTTATTAATGAAAGCATTTAAATTATAAATTTCCCTCTGTGTCCTGGTTTTGCTGCATCCCATAGGCTTTGCAATGTTGTATTTCATTTTCATTCATTTTTTAATAATATTCATATTTCTCAGGTAATTTCTCCTTTCACCTGTTGGTTTATTAATAGTATGTTATTGAATTTCCACATATTTGTGAATTTTCCAGTTTTCCTTCCATTACTGATTGCTAGAATCATTCCATTTTTGTCAGAGAAGATACTTTGTAGGATTTCAAGTTTTAAATTTATTGAAATTTGTTTTGTGGTATAATATTTGGCCTATCCTAGACAATGTTCTTTATGCACTTGGAGAAGAAAATATATCCTCCTGTTCAAATTCTCCGTTTCATTATTGATCTACTTTCTACTTTTTCTATCAATTACTAAAGTGGGATATTGAAGTCTCCAACTATTATTGTAGCACTGTCTGTCTCTTCCTTTTAATTCTGTCATTTCTTTTTCTTAATTTTTTATTAGCGAAGCTATAGGTTTACAGAAAAAAATCATGCATAAAATATAGAGTTCCTATATACCACCCTATTATTAACACCTTGCATTAGTGTGGTACATTTGTTACAATTCATGAAAGAATATTTTTATAATTGTATTATAATTGTATAATTATGTTTGTGTTATACAGACCATGTTTTGTTTTTTTTAAAATTAATCTAGTAGCATATCTTGATTCATATATTTTGGAGCTCTGTTGTTAGGTGTTTATGTTCATAATTGTTATATCTTCATGGTGCGTTAACCATCATAAATTATTCAAGAAATAGTGAGGAAATCATAAAGTAGATTATCATTAAAATAGATTGAATAATGCAAGGACAATGTTTCTAATGACAGTTTTGCAGATGATTCAGAAACATTCTTTCTGTGATTACATTTTAATCAATTTATTTTTCAATATCTAGCTCTCTATTCCTGCATAACAAATAACTCTGAAATTTAGTGCCTTAGAACAATAACAATCATTTAGTTTGCTCACAAATCTTGCAATGTAGCTAGGACTTAATGGAAGCAGGATTTCTCAGCTCCATGCAGCATCAGCAGGGATGACTCACCTGGAACTGGAAGATGAGCTTCCAAGAAGCAATCTCACATGAAAATCAAGATATTAGTGGCTACAATAGTTTGCTACAGGGCTGCTAATGCAATATACCAGAAATGGTTTGGCTTTTACAATAGGAATTTTTTTAGGGTAAAAGCTTACAGTTCTGAGGCTGTGAAAGTGTCTAAATCAAGGCATCATCAGAGATACTTTCTCACCAAAGGTTGGCTACTAGAGTTCTACCATGTGGTGAAGCAAGATGGCTGTTTTGCTGGTGTCTCTCTACTGTCTCCTGGAGCTCAGCTGAGATCAGACATCTCTCTCTAGACCTCATCTCCTTGAGCCTCTCAGGGCTTCTCTGTCTTTCTTCAGCTATAGGTGAACTTGGAGCCCTCTCTCTCACATGGCAGGATAAAGATGGCAGCAGTTCTCTTTTTTCTATGTGTTCTTAGCTTGTATAAGACCCAGCAAGGGAATGAAGACCCAATCTAGGTCATGCCTGACATAGTCCAATCAAAGCCCTAAAGTGATCTAATCAAGTGATCTAATCAAAGGTCTTTTAATGAGTTTAATGCCATCAACAGGTCTCACACCCACAGAAATGGTTTACTTTTAACGATATGATCTTTTCTGGGATTCACAAAATTCAAACTGTCACACTGGCTGTCAGGTGGGAACACAACAAAGGCAATTGGATAGTGCCTCAGTTCTTTACGTAGGCCTTTGCCCAGGGCTACTTGAGTTTTCTTAGAATATGGTGGTTGTCTTCAAGAGTTTTTTGTTCAAATAAACAAGAAATGAAGGCTGCCATTCTCTTAATATTGTGGCCTCAAAACAGCTCAGCATCATTTTTACTGTAATTTGTTGGTCAAGGTAGTCAGAGAACTTTCTTAGATTTAAGAGGAGGGTATACAAACCCCTCTTCTCAATAGGAGAATCAGAAAATCTTTAGTCTATTACACTCAAATAGCAAAAGCATATTTTTGTATTTTAATTCTTTAAAAACCTTCTAGAATGACTTAAGCCACAACTTTCTAAGTAATTCATTTTGCTGATGTAACTTTAAAGAGAAATATTAGAAAAATGATCATTGATAATCAATGTATCCTTTAGACTATATTATAAATATCATTTATCTTAATTAAAGTGAGTAGGAGTACAAATGACTTGATTTAGAATCCCAGGCTCCATCTTTCATTAGCTGAAAGAACTCTTTAGGCTTCAGTTTCCTCATTTGAAAAATTAGTATGTTAATATCAATATTATACTGTAAAAATTAGCTGATACATGTAAAACATCTGGCAAATTGAGCAATGCATAGTAAGTATTAAAATGTGTTAATTGGGTTAGCCTCTGCCTACCTCATGGAATTGTCATAAAAATTACTAAACCGTGTATAGAAACACTTAGCTCAGGGACTGGCACTGGGGAAGCAGCTATGCTGGCATTTGTTGCTAAGTCCTGAATAGCATTCCATTCAAGATTGAGTTCTTCAGCCAATAGATGAAGTCAGTATCAAACATGAACAAACACACAATCAAACAAATAACCATGAAAAACAGTCAGTAGAAGTAACAACAGAGTTAGAGCCCAATGACTTCAGCTGCTAGAATTATTCAATGTGAGGGCTTTGTATGATGATATGCATGTTTGTTTGTAAATTCACAAATTTTACTATGCATTTATTGTTTCTAGATGTTTATGTATGAATTACATCAAAATTTTTTATTTAAAAAAATTGAAATGTTTAAATTAATAAAAGATGATCACAAACATGAACAAGTCCAAAGAACAAGGCAAACTTTAAACCAAATTAGAAAAGTGGAAATATGTATATATATAATTATTGAAATTAAAAATTCAACTTCAGTTACTCAGAACTGAATAATAAAATTAACACAGCATAGTTAATCTTTTGGAATGCAGCTTGAGCTATACAAAGAAGAATAAATGCACAGCCTTGAAGTGTTTTAATGTTAATGTCAGGGAACTTTTAGAAAAATAACCAGAACTCTGAGAACCGAAATGGTAAAATTTGGTTGGACAAATCCAAGAATCTTGAACACCCTCATTCTCATGAGCACTCTGGTCTCACAAACATCCTGTAAAGGACACTTGTTGCTGATACTTTTATATTCCTACAGTGGTTCTTGGAAGCTTGATCATGCCAGTGACCTACAGTAAATGACCTACAGTAGATGATAAAAAGGAAATGTCTGGCTAGATTTATTATGTAAGACACAATCACATGACCTTGTTCCCTGTGAAGACCCAGAGGACATTCTCTTCATTAAAGCAATAGTGAAGCTCTCAGATAAGATCAATGATGGTTGCCCTCTGCAGGCCATTGTGACAGTAGGAGAGGCTGCCATGGAATTGGTCTTTCTAGGATCAAAAGGGTTGATGGGATTCAGAAAAGGAAGAAACCCCATGGAAGCACTTAATTGTTAGAAGCAAGGTGGAAATAATTTCTTTCATGGGCAATAAACCTGGAGTGACAAGCAGAGTGCCTTGATTTACAGAAATTTATGGTGGTACCTAACAAATAATGGTATTTCAAAAGGTACTGTAGATGAACATTTAACTGGGGTGCTACTTGACTTGTCAAGAGAGAGAAAAAGAGAGGAAGTGATGAGATCAGCCATTGAAAAGGAAAACTATAATCCTTCACCACTTTCTATATCTAAATCAGTTTTTAGGACCAGAGCTCTTGAGAAAGGACCTGCAACAACACCACAAGTATATGTGATAAACACTTCTTCAATATTTTTTCAAGTGGGTATTCAGCCATTTTATCAGTTAACTATGTATGGAGAAAAAAGAATACCAGATTTTTCAGGACTTTTGGATATGGTATTAGGCAATGTCGATACCAAAGACCTGAAATGTTATTATGGTCCTCAAATTAGAGTGAGGCTTTTAGAAAGATGAACAATTTATTCAGTTTCTGAACCAATCTTTCTCATAGAGTCTAGTAGATCCACTTCATGGTTTTTATTCCCCTGCCTCTGAATGTATTATTAGGATAAATATATTTGTTATCCAGTTGAACACTCAGGTTGATTCTCTGACCTACAAGAAAAAGTACTATCATGTTAGAAAGAGCCAAGTGGACAAGGGGAACCTCTAGACAAGAAGTAGATAAGAAGCAATATACCATTCAGGAGGAATTGCAGGAATTATCATCAACATTAATGATTTAAAGGAATTATGGGTGTTCCCCATTCTATCCCCTTCAATTCACCTATCTGGCATAAAAGAGCAGATTATAGTTAACCAAAAACTTAATCAAGTGGTAGCCTCAATTGCAGTGCTTTGCCATAGCAAAGGTATTGTGGTACTGTTCCTGGAAGAGATCAAGAAAAACAGACTGGAGACAGGACTGAGAATGGCAGAGGCAGTGTCACCATGAAGCTAACAAGGTTTGAACTCCGTGCCTCCTCCCTCATACAGGCACTGTTCCAGGCCTTGGAGGGTCCAGGCAATGTGACTACATGATCATATGTTTCTCTTTCCATAATCAGTCCATATAGAAAACAAATCTACCCCTGAAAATGGGAAGTGACCCAGTATTTACCAAATCTTCTATAAGTAATTGATTAACCAATTACTTTCAGTTTTAATAATAATTCATTGAATAATATATAAAGTATATCACTCCTCCCACATCCAAAATTCCACTCTCTAGCACACTTCATATGGAAACTGTTTTTCAAATATATACATTAATTTAAAATTTGTAAAACAAAATTTGTAACAATACTATTCTATTACCATACATCCTGGGCTTTGTTCCAGTTGTTATGCTTCAGCAAGGGAAGAAGATCATAATACACTGTGAAGTGAAAAAAAACAGGTTACAGAACAATATGTATGATGCATTTCCTTTTGTGTTTATAGATAAGGATTATATAAATTTTAAAATATTAGAAGGCTATTCAGGTTGTTAATAGTAGCTATCTCTGAGAAGTGGAATTATTTATTGGAAGTTTGGAGAGATTCCTTGTCTCTTATTTTTAAATATTTCTAGTTTCAATTATTACTGTCTTATGCCCAAAAGTCTTCTATTAAAAGTAAAATAAAAATAAATTGATGGCCGCGGACTTGGCCCAGTGGTTAGGGCGTCCATCTACCACATGGGAGGTCCGCGGTTCAAACCCCAGGCCCCCTTGACCCGTGTGGAGCTGGCCCATGTGCAGTGCTGATGCTCACAAGGAGTGCCCTGCCGTGCAGGGGTGTCCCCCGCGTAGGCGAGCCCCACGCGCAAGGAGCACACCCGTAAGGAGAGCCGCCCAGCGCGAAGGAGAGTGCAGCCTGCCCAGGAATGGCACCGCACACACGGAGAGCTGACACAACAAGATGACACAACAAAAGGAAACACAGATTCCCATGCCGCTGACAACAACAGAAGTGGACAAAGAAAGAAGACACAGCAAATGGACACAGAGAACGGACAACCGGGGTAGGGGGGAAAGGGGAGAGAAATAAATAAATAAATCTTAAAAAAAAAAAAAGAAATTGATGAGAAATAAGGAGGGAGAGATGGAAAGAGGGCAAACTAACCTTAAGGTGTTTAGCAGAGGAAAAAATTAGAAGGACAAAATCTGAAGCAGCATGTCAGAAATTGTTGGCGAGTGTTGACTGCTTCCCAGAATAAAGTAAGTCTCCATAGCTATTGATTTTTAGAATATAACTGAGTATATAATGAAAATAATTTGATGTGATTCTTTTATCAGATCAAACTTTTTTTGACAGATATTGCTGTTTTCGTCTATGCCATAAAATAGTATTTACTGATGAATTTGAATATATTGGATACCTTGTGGTAACAATGAATATGTTTCCTATTATACTTTCTTGGATACCCCGGATAAATGATATGTATGCACATGAATTAAGACATGCTAACTACTTTTTTCTACTACTTTATATTCTGGAAGCCATAATTAAGGTAATGAAATATTTTTTGCACGTGAGAATGTGATAGGTCTGAGAGATTTCCTCACATTATTTTTTTAATACTACAGAAAATTTCTCCCTAACCTCTCAAAACAAATAAATTTCAATTGCTCATATTAATTTAGAATGAATCAATAGAAAATATGCATGCTTTAAGCACTGATTTTGTATTTGCAAAAATAAATTTTAAAAATGGTATGTGTCAAAGAGGTACAGAGTAAGTTACAAACATATTAACAGTGTTCCTATTAGCAATATTCATATTAGCAATAGGGTGTTTGGTAAGAAAAGCTCTGTAAGTCTAAAATACAAAAACCAAGAAAATGAAAAATACTAATACTCATAAAAATTTGTGTCTCTTTTGGGCCAAGAATTATTACTTAATTTTTCAGTCAGATTTATCCCTTATAATTGTCAAATAGTGTTATTGCTGTTCACTTTATCGCACTAAAGTGACCTGACAGACCTACAAAAAAAAGTTTTTAATATACTTATATAAATAAAAAAAAATATATATATATATATAGGCCAATAGACATTTTATATTTGGAAAGGATTTCATAATTTGATTTTTAACCGCAATAAAAAGGTAACTTTTTAAATAATGGAAATATATGACTACGAACTGATGATAGTATTGTATCATATGGACCAACAAGTTGAAATATAAAATAGTTTAGTCAGAAAATTTAAATAATAGGGATTATATATGATATTTAGACAAAATAAATAAATTTCATATCTTTGCTGGGAAATTAAAATGCTACTGCAGAGCCATGCTATGGGGAAACAAATAAATTCAAATAAAATCATAGCATTTGCATATAAATTCAAAGTTAGTTAGAAAGAAGTAGGAGGAAATAAAGAAATTAGGGTTAGAATTAGTAAGAGGGTGAGGGTAAAGGTGCAGAGTCCCCTAAAATCACTTAACACACATACAGTGCAAAGAGCACGGAGCTCAGATTCAAAAGACATTGGTTGTAGTTCTGGTTTTCTCTGACAATCTGTAAATTGTTGACCAAGTTACTCAACATTTCCAAACTTCAATTATTTCTTCTATAAAATGGCAGGTGGACCTAAATGATCTAGGTGTCTCTAGCTCCAATATTCCTTGTTCTTTGCCAAGGGTGGGCTTAATACAATCAGCCCCACATAAGACACAAGAACTAGGCTACAGACATATTACCACACTGCCTAGCAAAGAGGTCCTCCCAACTGGATAATCCCATTCTTGTCTCTCCCTACTAGTTGACTCAAGATTCATCCTTACTGCCCAAATGGTAACCTTGCATTCACTTATCATTTCATATATTCTCCTTTCTATTTAGTAAAGGCTTTTTATTCAGGTAACTGTACATTGAAAAATTGCTTCTGCTTTTTTCTACTATACATTTTTAAATCATTATGTTAATAACAATAATGACAAATGATTGCTAATCATGTATCAGTCATTTGGGTTACAGCATTTCAAATCTTTAAAGTAATCCTGTAAGGTAAATATTATACCATGCACTTTACAGATGAGGGACTCAAATCTCTGATATCTTGTGTAACTTGTCTAACAAGTCACATAGCTAATAAATAGTAGAGTTGGGATCTGAGCCCTCAAAGTCCCGTTCTTTCCAATACATGTCTGTCTTAAAATCTCCTTCTTTGTATTTTCAATATTTTCCTAAAACACTCCTCATCCTATTCGAGAAATTGACCACGTGGGTCAGAGGATAGGCTTGACTGAGCTCCTAAACATTATCTGACAACTTTGCATTCAACAAACATTCCTTCTTTTGAAACTTACACAGTCCTTTTATCGCATGCATTTTCTCGATATTCTAGTGACCTCCAGATAACTCCTTCCTATATCTGAATACTGGGCATCTGCATAAAGTTATATTCTTTATATGAATTCCTTCCAAGTTCCTAAGGGAATAACCCAACCAATATCTTGTTTTAGTGAGAAGGAAATGAGACATCTACTGAGGATTAAATGGTGACTTGGAAAGGGGTTGCAAGACCAAGATCCTCTACCTGCTTTCCAGAGTCACACAATGAGTTTCTTTTTTTCAGCCTGGCCAAATATAAGTAAGTTCAAAGGAAATGGCTCTCTATCACTAAATATTCAAGAGTCTGCTTGTGAACAAGTATGGCAAGTTCTTAATTTAAAAAAGAACATATGCTCTTCCTGGATCAAGAATATGTGTATATCCTGCACTTTCTTAGCATCAGAATGAGGTGGGGGTAGGGGAATCAGGCTGCTAAGAAAAGAAAATAATCAAAATTATAAATCATCATCTTAAGTATTATAATAGAGATATGTACAGGGTACTCTAGGAACAAACAGAAGGGGTTTTTTTCCCAGAATAGTAGGGTCAGAGAAGAAAAGTTTTCCAGGGAAGGTGATATTTGAGTTAAATTTTGAATGATGAATAAGAATCCAAGAAAAGAATGAGTATATGGCATTCGAGACAACAGCACAAGGGAAAGCTTGGAGACAACAATATGACATGCAAGAAACAACATTCCCAATGACTAGAACTTAAGGAAGGGTTAGTTGGGAGTGGGGATTGGTGAGATGCTAAATTCATATGGATAGTATGTAAATGAGGCAGGAGACATAGTAATAAAGGACCTCTTGGGCCATGCTTTCTCATCTACTTCCATGACATCAACTACCATTAATAATCTAATGATGCCTAGATTCATGTCTCCAGCTCAAATTTTATCCAGAGCCTCAGACCATCTAGATAACAACTGAGTGGATCTCTCCAATGAACACTGTGCAAGCATCCCAAACAAAGTGGACAAAGCAAATTTACCTTCACTAAACATCTTCCTCCTTCAGAATTCCACTGGAAACCCAATTTGGAATCCACAATGATCTTTGACATTTCCCCACTCTCTTAGCTAGAGGTGGTTTTCAATAAATGTTTTTTGAAATAAAGAAGGAATGAATGAATGAATTATCATAAAGTAGTAGGTATTTTGAATATTTTCTGCCTTGGAATAGATGCTTCAATATTTTAACAATTTTCATTTCAAATTAATAAAGTCATTTACTAGTTTGAGTGTATATTTTAACTTGTCTAAACTCAAAAATCATTTTTAAGAAGAAAGAAAGATGTTATTATATTAACCATCAAAGTATGTCACAATTCCAGAATATTTAGAAATTACTTGTTCCAGTATTATAAACTCAGGAGACAAATTGTTAGGTGAATCAACAGCAAAATAAAATGAGAGAAAACATGGGGTATACATATGGGATTTAAAACTTTCACTTATATTTCACTTTAACTTATAAAATCAACTCCTTCCATAATATTCATATTGTCTTAGAAATTTCATATTCAACTAGAAACCTACCTCAACTATTTCTTTAGCTGGGGTTCAGTTTACCCTGCATAGAATTATCAGAAAAACTTTCTCAGCTATGGATTCTTGGCACTGAAATGCCTGTTTCCAAAATTCAGATTGTTACCATATTAAAGCCTTAAAGTTTATGTAGATAACACAAGGATAGGGAATTATATATTCTGAACTGGTATTATGCCCAGTGCTAGGAGATTGGAAAGTGCTTTGATTTTCCCACTTCTTTTTGGGTTCCTTCTAAAATATTATCCTTTTCAAGCATTCTAAAAGAATGTTCTCACAACGAATACTTTGAGTCATCCTCCTTCACACTCTTTAGATGTATGGGGGAGAAAAACAAAATAAACAAGTAATAAACAGAAAAAAAGCAGAAACAATTTTTCACCTTACAGTTATCTGAATAAAAAGACTTTCCTACTACTTGACCTGCTTTTTTAAAAATTCTAAAAGAGGGCTCTACTGTAAAATATGTTTATGAAGTGAAATACACATAGCTTCTGAATTGTACTTTGAACATGCATGTGTTAATGAAGCCTCACATTAGATCTACATACAAATATATTTGCTGAAATGCAGAAAGAGTTTGTGCAAGACTGACAAGGTAATTCTAACAAAATATATACTTTTGCTTGGATTATCGAATATTAAAGATGCTGTTTATTCAGTATCATCACAGAATGAAATTACACAAGTGAATTTAGTGAATAAAATATAACCTTTTAGTAAATAAAATTTTAAATTTAGAACTCCTTTAATTACAAAATCTTGCCCAAATGTATCAAAACCATAATCTAACTTTTTCTTGATTTATCATAATGAGTATGTGATCTCAATCACATACTATTGTAAAATGAAATACAATTCTCAGAACTATTGTGCTATTCAGATGTTTGTTTTAAACTAAGGGACCCTGGCAAACTGTGTGTTTATTTGAGTTTGTCTGCCTTTCCATTTCAGCTACTTAATACTGGTATTATTATGTAAATCTTTATATCTATACCTGTGCTATATACTCAATCCAAAATCAATTATTCTGAATGGTCCTCTCTTTTACTACAGGATAAGCTGATGAACTTGTTTTGTTTGTCTGTTTAATTTTTATTTCCTGATGGTATTCCAGACAAGTAGAGTCTGAAGATAGATTAGAGAAAAATCTAACTGGTGATATTTCCGCTATTATGGAAAATGATGTGGTGAAAGCAAAAATAAACAGAATACATGTAATTTCTTTCTAAATCAACAGCTAGGAGCAATGAGAAAAGATTATTTTTTGCATACCTGGAACCTGTTTGAGCTAGCAATTACAATAGTGGGCATCACAGATTTAATACTTGTTGAGATGCACGTCATTAGTTATATGTTTGACTGGATTCAAACAATGACCTTTTTAAAAATTCTTCGATTTCTTCGTATACTACGCATTTTAAAGGTAAAGAACAATTTAATTATGCAATTTCAAATTTCTCTGGTGTGAAATATGGACTAAAATCAGTTTATTAGTTGTATGATCACCACTTTCTGTTGGGTTATATTTTAAATTTAGTTCCCTTTTGACAAATTAACTTTTATAACAATTTATATTAGGGATATCCAAATTATATTAGAAATTAATTTAGCACATGAGAGTATAGAAATACGACTTTTCCTTTGAATATAGAGCACATGAAAAATTTCATATTAATATAAATAAACCACAAAATAATATTTATTCTTATAGATACCATGGGAATAAAAGATATCAAGAGAAAATAAAACCAAAACCATGCCATCCATTTATAATTACAAAGCAGACAGCATGCATTCACACAAATTAAGAAACAAAAAATAAATACACATTCAGTATTATATAAATTCATAGTATTATAGAATCATGGCATCAGAAATGACCTTTGATTATCTAATATGTCTTTCCTACAATGCAGAAAACCTTTATATAATAATTATGATTGGGTAGTTATTTACTTTCAGTATGATTATGTCAGTGACATGGAACATAATCCTTCACAAGGCATGTGAAGTGTTAATGGATACAGATATACTCTTCCTCTCTATCATTCTTTCTGTATTCATGCACAGTCAAAATGAACACACCCAGATATATGGTAGATATAAAACTAAGTAAGACATAGTTCATCTAGATACAATGCTAACAGACTAGAATCTTTACATTTAAAGCTTTGTTATATAAGTTTAAAAAATACTTTTGCTACTGGGAAGTATATTCTAAGGAATCAATTCTGTCTAAAAGTATGCAACCCGTAGTATATGTGGCAGTATTATATGGGACTGTAAGTAATTCTAGTGTGCAATTTGACCCAAGGAAGGCAAGTCTGTATTCCAATGACAAGTTAATTCTTCCTGATAGAAGGATTTAAAGAATCTACTGGCCACTTGAACTAAAGAAATTGTTACATCTCCTAATAAAAGTTTGTTCGTATATTCAGGAAACTGAACTTTATGTCAAATGACAGGACCTTGGAATATGAAAACAAATTAGATATGGTCTCTGTCCCCAAGGTGCTTTCTTTAGAAGGGAAATAACAAGTAATCCATATATTCAAATGCTATGTGGTAGGATGAGTGAAAAGCAGCAGTATGTAGAGAATGCTGGGTAGGCTAGAAAAGACTTCATTTATAATACTTGGGCTGAATTTTGAAGGATGAATTAAGCTCTTTGGGAATTATTGGAGGTGATTGGAAGGCAGAAGAATATAAGGGGTTCTGGAGCATAGACAAGGGGAAAAAAAACAGCCAGTTCTGCTGGAGTTGGGGGGGATGGGGGCTACACAATAGTCAAGGATAATCTGGTGACTTAAATCCCTCAGCAAATAAATAGAGAAGAGAGAAGTTAATTGTGGAGTTTAACAAAGCATATGGGTGTGGCAGGTTCCAACCCCAATGGCCCACTTAGGAGGAACTTTAGTAGATTTAGTATGTAAAAGCTGCCATCTTTGATGGACTTCTTCACTAAGATACAAGCCCAGAAGATTAATCACATTGTTTTCTAATAATTTAAACCAGCTGAAAAATGGCATCCAGTTCTCTATAAGAAAAATAAAAAGAATAAAGTCATAAACTTCACACAGTTGTCCAATTAATAGTTACAGGAAAGTAGCTATAGTCATGAAGTTATAAACACACCATGAATAAAATAAGAACCTTGACAGACTGGAGCATACTTAGCTTCTTATTATTATCTATTTTGGTTAAACTAATCAACATATAATCAACTAAAATTTGTATGATTTATATTAAATGGCAGTCTTTTTTTCAGCTTATAACACCAAAATTGCTGCAAATAATAGACAAAAGAATGAGTCATGAACTGTCCTTCAGGTATGCTGTACTAAAAGGATATATCCAAGGCGAAGCAGACATATTGACTATAATTGACCAGATTGCAAGTTCCAAACAGGTTAAACAGGTGAGGAAAACCATAAAAACTAAGAAAATGGGCAATTGTCCCCACCCCTCTCTTGGTCTCCCCTATCATGTTCTGTTCTTTCCTCTGTTTATGTAGAGTAGTCTTTGCTCTCTGGCTTTCTAATTAATTTCTGTGAAAACTTAACAAACTAGTCTACATTAAAATTACAAAAATGCCTCCTTAAAGAAATGTCAGTGCCATATCAGCAAGTTCCAAGACTCTTAGAAGGCACCTTTCTGTCCCTGTGGAGGTTACCATGAAACCCATGGGCAGTGGTTGGCCCCCTCCCAATGCCAGCTCCGCAGTCTGACAGGCTACGCCAGATGCATTGAATAGGAAATACTGGAGCTTGATGAGTGATGGCAGCATTGGGTGAACAGTTTCCTCATGGGCCCAAAGGTTCTTTCCACCTTTTTTAATTCCTGCTTTCCCCGTAGTAAATAGTAAAGGAAGTAAAGACAAGCGATATGGTAAATGGAAAAAGGAAACACTCATGAATCTGGAGGGAAACTTAGTCTAATTTCCTCATCATGCAGGTGATTAAAACAAGGTCAAGCAATGTTAAGTGCAAGTAAGTGGCAAAGACCGTTCTAAGGCCGAAGTTCTAGCTTTTATTTTCATTTTCTAGACTGAGGCAGCTTGACACAAACACGTGCCCACAAGGTGGTTAGCTATTGTAGAATCAAATATTTGCTTTTCACAGTAATTTAGAATAATTGAATGCTATTTTTTCTTAGGCCCAAATCTTTGTAGTTGAAAAACTTTACATTCTCTGTGTTGTAGAAGGAACCAGTATCCTCCCTCTCTTCACCTCCAGTGACTTCAAAACTATTTTCCTGAATTCTATTACCCTTTCTAATCACTCATATTTAGCTCAGGAATTTGATGTTATTCAGGGTAAACATACAAAAGGACTTGAAACTCTAAAAATGTTGTCCTGTTTTAGACCTCATTCTGCTCTCACATTGCTGGCCCGACTTTCTACCTCACTAAAGGTTGAAAGCTGCTCCTGTGTCTCAAATTTGGAGACTCACATAAAGCTGAATGGTAAAGTACCAACCATGCCTGTAGTTTTTAGAATCAGGATTATCCTACAGCAAGTTACTTTAAGGAAAATATGTGACTCACATTTAGGCCTCCTAAAACTGGCCTGAGTAAAGTCAACTCTCACCCTCTCCATCACTCTTCCTATAGCAAAGCAACTTTTCATTGTACAAAATTAAATTCTAAACCCCTGAAAAGCTCTCCTCCACATTTTCCTTTATAGTTAAAATTTCGTTTACAAAATCTATCATTTGCAAATATAAAGATATTTTACAACAGTCTGGCTTTCCAATAGGGATAATGTTTCTTTTGTTTTGTAGATACTATTAAGACGGATAGCAGGGGATACAGGACGTGCTATGAAAGAGCTAGGTAGGTACCCTTCACCGTGAAGAGTCAGCATGGCTATCTCTTATCACTACTTATCACAAAGTCATGGTTTTGATAACAAAATTTATCTTTGAGGAAACCTACTTAGTACAACTACTAAGATAGATAACCTCAACAATCAAAGTGTTCTCACCCAGTTTCGGTAGAAATAGTGTAATATATCTCTCTATGCTTACTCTCACTTCCTTATACCACAATGAAGGCCTTTTAATTCCTCTTTAGAGAACACACATTAGAAGATACATGTAGAATCTAAATAGTTCAACTATGGCAGGTGTCCAGAATCTAGATCAGTCAAGAGAGCACAGATGGATGAGTCATCTGGATTCCCAGGCAGGGTGAGAGGACAATGACAGTGGCTGAGTGAAAGGACTTGATTAGAAGCAATTTCTAAGCACACAGTCTGTATTAAAAACTGGAGTTAGAAAGTGGGTAATGAGCTCCAGATACAGAATCTTGGTTTGGTCAAGACAACTGCAGGCAGAATTCTGACACTACTGGTGAATAATGATTGATTGCAGCAGTTCTGTAAGGAAGAAATGCATTTTCCTATGTTGATGGTTGTACTCCATAGGTTTAGAACAGAGAGATTAGTTGGATGACTACATGGAATATTTAAAATATTGTCTTTATTTCATCTGAAAATAATTTGTTATCTTCAGGCTACATAGAATATGATCATCCAGAAATTGCCATCACTATGAAAACAAAGGAGGAAATTAATGTCATGCTCAGCATGGCTAGAGAAATTGTTAAGGTTTTCAGGTCAAAAGGAATTATTCATAAGGTTGAAGGTTCTGAAATTAATAAGGTAAGATATTTTTTAAAAGATATACTTGTTTGATATGTGGTCATTTGTGGGCTTCAAGCCTACCTTTGACTGCTATCATTCTAAGCATTGAATGCTTTACTGGAGGTCTTATCTAGACCAAAAAGGAAAGAAAAAACATTGAAAGATGGAAATTTTGAGAAGGAAGGTTAGAAAACTGGTATTGTTTGTTTATTATTTAATTTAAAATTCTGAGGAATAAATTTAAAATCCATAGGATAATTAAAAGAGTTCAATAGGGTGTCCAGAAACAAAACCAATAATAAAAATTCTAATGCAAAATAAGAAAATATTATTTTCAGCATCCGTAAAATAAATAAATAAATAATGCTGGACATTGTATGTCCTGCCATGGCCCACTGGGTGGACTGGGGGAGAGTGTGGGCTACAATGTGGACCACTGTCCATGTGGTGCAGCGGTGCTCCAGAATATATTCGCCAGGTGCAGTGGATGTGCTGCAATGACAGAAGAAGTTGTTGATGTGTGTGTGGGGGGGGGGCCTCATATTTTTTGAATGTAACATTTAAAAGAAAATAAAGAAGAAAAAAAAGAAAAATAATATTTTCACAGTAGCCATTAAAAATTCTAAATCGTTAAGTGTACACCTAACACAAAATATTCAATACCCATGGAGTGCTTTTCATCTTAAAATCTGTACTAAATACCTGAATACATGTTTTTGTTGAAAAGGGATCAACAAACTTTTCCTCTAAAGGGCCAAATAGTACATATTTTATGCTATGTACACCAAATGTTCCCTGCCACAACTACTCAACTCTACCATTGTATCATCGGAACAGGTATAGGCAATATGTATATGAATGGGTGTGGCTGTGTTCCAAGAAAACTGTTTATAAAAATAGATGTCAGGCATGATTTGGTCCATGGGTAGTAGGTTGCAATCTATGCTGAAGAGAATTACTATTACAAAGATGTGAATTACCCATAAAATAACCTGTAAATTTAGTCAACCTTTATCAAAATTCAAACCAAGTTTTTAGTAAATTTTACGTGCACAATATCAATTGCTCAGAAATTATTAAAAGCAAACAGTGAGGAAGTATTTACCATACAAGACAGTAAGACATGCTGTAAATCTATAATAATCAAACAGTACAGAATTAGAATAGAGTAAGAAAAAATAAATCAATGGAATAGACTTGAGTTCAGTACCAGCCTTAAATATACATAATGATGTAGTATGTAATACTAAGAAGTGATATTGCAAATTAGAGGGAAAATTATACTTTACTTGATAAATAATCCTGAGGCTTTAAAAATTCATATGGAAATGCTAACATTAGATCCATACTTCACACCATATTATAGGGGAAAAAAAACCTTCTAGGTGCAATGAAAATGTAAACTAAAAAACTAAATGAGTGGTAATAAAATGGAGAGCATATATTCTTAAAGTGGAAAAAGCTTTGTCAAACTACTTGCAAAATCCAGATTGCTTAAGTGAAAAGATTATTAAATAATACTCATACAATTTTAACCTTTATATGTGGAGATATATTTTTAAAGCAGGTTAAAAATCCAGGAACAACTTGGAAGATAACACTTGTAACAAAAATTACACACAAAGTAGTAATAGCCAATATCCCTCAAATCAATGAAAAAGAGGACAAAAATACCACAGAAAGTGTTTGAAAAGATGTTTTACGTCTCTAGTAACCAAGAAAATAGAGATTAAGTCATTAATAAATACCATTTTTTTGCTCATTAGATGAGCAATAATGGAAAAGACACTGTCAATGTTGAATGTTGATGTTATGAGAAAATAGTCACACTTAAGTATGCCAGAAGGTAATGCAAATGACTACAGCCATTCTGGAGAGCAACTTAGCAAATGACAGTTTGAAATATATATATATCCTTTGAACTAGCAATTACATATGTAGAATTCTGTTCTATAGATATTTAAGTTCAAAGACATATGCTCAAACATAGATGTTGGAAACAAGCAAATCCATCAATTTAGTGATAATTGTGTAAATTATGATTCATCCATGCAAATTAACATTATATATAAATTAATACAAATAAAAATCTGTATGTACTCACTTGAAAAATTCACCAAGATATAGTAAAAAAGTAATGTGTAGAACAATATGCATAATATGACTAACATGATTTTTTAAAATTTCTATATAGACATATGTTATGTAATACCTAGAAAAAATATTTATACAAATATATATCAAAACTGATAATACTGGCCACATCTGGAGGAAGGAGTGGACCGGAGAGGAGGAGGATGAAGGGAGTCTTAGCTTTTTATTCAATATTTTTCACAATGCTTGAAATTTTTGCTCAGAAATATTCTTATGTTACACTTTTATAATTACTGAACTAATTTTTAAAAGGAAATTTTGTGTGATATATGGCCTCTCAGGGATCCTAGTTGCCATAATTTTCCTGAGGTCTCCAGAATAATATCCCAAAGACACAGATACATGATGCCTGTGTGCCTTGTATGAATAAACAAAATCATCATGAGCAATGCAGATTTTTTTAAATTTAAGGTTTACTTTATAGTTTAATTGTCCAGTCTGTATTTCCACTTGGCTGTAAGAAAAGACCGGTGGAAAAAAAGGGGCACCTGAAGGAAAAGGGGGGAAAAAAACCATAACTAGAGGAAAACCTACAGAAACCCATGATAAAAACGATACAGAAAGGAGAATAATAAAGGCACAATAAACAAATTAGTAAATATTTACTCACTTGATCCTCACCGCCACCCTGTGAGTTGGGTACTATTGTTGTTCTTATTTTATAGGAGAGGTAACAGAGGCACAGAGAGATTAGGTCAGTTACTGCTAAGTACGAAGACAGTATTCCAGTGAGGACATTCTGATTCCAGAGCCCATGCTCTTAAAACCAAAAACAGAAAAAGATGGATGTATTTCTGAGCAAAAAAAACACTAGGAGTTTGAATTTAGTAAACCAAGACTATTACACCTGATTGTGAGGAAGGTTTACCCTGTAAGAAACAGAAATAATGACCAGAAGCAACACCTTTTAGAAGCCTTGTATAACAATGCTGGGTCAAAGTCAACTTTTTTCCCATCTGGATAATCAATTGACCCAGCATCATTTATGGGAAAGACCATCTTCCTCCACTGTACTACAGTGGAACTTTCATCATAAATTAAGTGACTGTGTATGCGTAGTTGAGTTTCTAGACTCTATTTTGATCTATTGCCTTATTCATTCAACATTGAACCAATATCACTATCTTAAATGCTAAAATTTAATAATGTCTTCATATCTGATAGTGTTTCCTCCAGTTTTGATCTTTCCTTCAAGATTATTTTGACTAGATTTGACATTTTGTATTTCCAAATAAATTTCAGAATTGCCTCGCCAATTTCTACTAAATCATTTACTGGAATTTCTGTTGGGATCGCTTTAAACCTGAACTTCAGTTTGGGGAGATTGACACCTTTGTAATATTGACTCAATGTATTAGCATGCTATCTCTCCATTTAATTATGTTTTAAATTTCTCTCAATAAATTTTGTAGTTTTCTGTGTAGAGGTCTTATACTTATTTTACAATAGACATTCTGTAAAAGAGAAAACAATAAGCTTCTAACGTAAGAGAATTTTCATGATATTGGATTAGGCAAATATTTCTTAAACCTAACACAAAACTGGATTCAAATAGCATTAAAATTAATAACTTCTCTTTTTTCAAAAATTAAGAGAATGAAAAGATGATCCACAAAAAGGAAGAAGGTACTTGTAAAATAAATATATTCAACAAAGAACTCATCCCAAATATATATCAATCTCTTACAAATCATTAAGAACAAGACAGAAAACCCATTTTTTAAAATGGGCAAAAGATTTGAGCAGGCACTTCATGATAGAGTATAATCAAATGACCAACAGACAAAAGAAAAGATGCCAAATTTTATTGTCACAAGCGTGTTGCAAATCAAAACCAAAATTAAATACCAATTATATTAGTCAGCCAAAAGGGGTGCTCATGCAATGTACCCTGTTGGATTTTATAAAGGGTATTTATTTGGGGTAGAAGTTTACAGTTAAAAGAAAAGATGCCAAATTTTATTGTCACAAGCGTGTTGCAAATCAAAACCAAAATTAAATACCAATTATATTAGTCAGCCAAAAGGGGTGCTCATGCAATGTACCCTGTTGGATTTTATAAAGGGTATTTATTTGGGGTAGAAGTTTACAGTTATCAGGCCATAAAGCATAAGTTACTTACCTCATCAGAGTCTGTCACCACATATCGATGCAAGATGGCAGGCAATGTCTGTGAGGGTTCAGTCTTCCTCCTCCTCCCAAGGCTCTCTGGTCTCAGCTTCTTCTAATATCAGCCATAGGCTGGGACAAGTCTTTTCTCTCTCCCATAGCTAGTTTCTCTCTAGGCTCAGCGGCTGTGCTTTCTCCACAAGGCCAACTGTCAGGCAAATGGTTCATCTCTTCCTGGGGCCTCTACCATGTCTAATGTAGCCTTCTCTCTTTCCTCATGTACCTGCTTCTCTGTGTGCGTACTTCCTGGGCTTCAGAATCAAAACTCCAATTAACTCTTCTGCCATGTTGTTTTCTCTGTGAGTCCCTGCCCATCAAGGAAGCAGGAACTCAACATCCTACCTATGTGGTCCAATCAAAGCCTTAATCATAATTTAAACAAATAAAAGTGAAATCTTTGAATCCAATACAATCAAATATGCCCAGAGGAACAGACCAGTTTAAAAACAGAATCCAATATCTATTTTTGGAATTCATAAACAATATCAAACTGCTATACCAATACACAACAACCGAAATAGCTAAAATCTAAATTTTTAAAAACCTGACAATATCAAGTGTAGACACTGCTGTGGAACAACTGGAATTCTCCCATACATTAGAGTGGAAGTGAGTGTAAATTCAATCATTCACTTTGGAAAATTGTTTTATAGTGTCTCCTAAAGCTGAACATATACACATCTTATGACCCAGAAACTAGACTGATGGTGATAAACCCAACAAAAAATGTGTATACACATACACCAAACAAATGTCCACCATAGCATTACTCATAATAACCCAAAACCAAAGCAACCCAAATATCTATCAACAGTTGATAAACTTGTAATTTATTCATGTGACACAATATTAAAAACAATAACCTCAGAAACATAATGTTGAGCAAATGACACCAGACACTAACAAATACTCTTTGATTTTGTGCATATAAAGCTCCAAGCAAGACACAGCTAAACTATGGTGACAGAAATCAGGAGAGTAGTTTTTTTTGGATAGACTGGAAGAGAACATAAGGGAAGATACTAGGCTACAGTAAATATTTTATTTCTTGGTTTGGGAGCTGGTGACACAGATTTTTAACTTTGTAAATGCTCTTTGAGTGAACATGTATAAATGCACTGTTGTGTGTGTATGCTATGTCTCAATTAAAAAGTTTACTTTAAAAAAGTTTAATCTATGACTTCAGAATAATAATATAAGGAGTGAGAAAACAAATGCTGGAAGAGGGGAGAGATGGAGGTTTCCATGAAAAAATAGAAATCCCAGAAGAACAAGAATAGGAAATCATACAACACCATAATTGTTCTAAACATTCTGTGAATGCCTATTTGGTTCACCTAATTTCTAAAATTTTGTGTTTTTAGTTAATCATGGCGAAAAAAAGAGAACTGTTTGAGTTTCAACCTATTCACAGTCCTCTTACCATTGAAGAAGTATTGTATAATATTCCATGGCTAGATAAAGACCCAAACTATATAACCTTCATTCAGGTAACATTTTTATTTCCTAGTTAATACTGTTTTCAGTGTACCAACAAATGATCTTTTAAAAACTAAAGGTTTAATTATGATACTCTCCAATTTGAAATTCTTTAAATGTTCCTTATTGCATGTAGGATAAAATTAAAATTCTTACGAGCAATATGCAGTCTTTCTTTAATCAGCTTCCTGCCTGCCTTTCCAAATTCATCTTCTGTTGCCCATTTGTCACACATCCTCTGTACTGTAGCTTTACTGTCCACTCATGGTGACCCAGGTATTTTTAACTGTTTCCTAATTACATTTCTTTGCGGGTATGCCTTAGTCTCCAGGCTGCTTTGATAAATACCACACAACATGTGGGCTTAAACAACGGCAATTTATCATCTCACTATTCCCTAGGCTGGAAGGTTTTTCCTCCTCCTGAGCTGGTAGAATTCTGGCAGGCTGGCCATCTTTAGGATTCCTCAGCTTTCCCATCATATGGCGATGTCCTCTCCTTTCTCTTCCAGGTTCCTGCTGACTTCTGGCTTCAAGCTCCTCCCTGTAGCTTTCTCTCTTACTATGTTTGAATTTCTTCTGTTTGAAAGGACTCCAGTAATCAGATTAAGGCCCACCTTCATTCAGTTAGGTCATACCCTAACTAAAACAATATCTTCAAGAGATACCATTTACAATGGGCTCACACACAGAGGTATGGGAAGTACATAATTTAACCTACCCCAGGGTGCAATTTACTTTATTTGAAATGCCCTTTGTTTTCCCTTTTTTCAAACTTTCCCTCTTCATTACTCCTCTGGAAACCATGCCACTGAAGTGCTTATTGTCCTCTTTGCATTCATTCCTATAATATCATTTTTTCACAATTATTTAATTCATTCATAATTCATATTTATTCATTCATAATTAATGAGTCCATTTCATTAATTCATATAAGGATTTGTTGTACTACTGTTTTGCCAGACATAATGCTAGGACTTGGGGATGCACACAATAAAAATTAATGTTTGTTACATACATGTTTGCCTGGCAGTAGTCTAAGATTTTTCATGAATTCTGTCATTTAAAACCTCAACAGCACTATATCTTAAGAACAACCATACCTCCCTTACTACAAATGAAGAAATCAATGCAAAGAAAAAGTCAGTAACTTCTCAAATTCAAAGAACTAGTTAGTAGTAGAGATGGGATTCAAAATCAATCTATTTCTAGAGCCTACAATTTTTAATCAAATGATTAAAGCTACTATAGTACCTCAAAATAAACAAGGTATATAATCCCAGTCTCATTAGTTCATAGTTTAGTTTGTTAATCAGGCCAAGAAGGCAAATAAAAGGCATTCCAGGCAGTGAGGAGAATATGAGCAAAGAGTCAGAGGAGTGGACGATAAATTGTAACCTGTTTAAGGAACTAAGCATAGTGTTTTAAGTGTTCTACAACATTTGAGTATGTCAAATCAGAGTGTGAAATAGAATTAGACAAACATTCTTATTAAAAGTTTAGATCATATTATGTAAGTAATGAAGAACAAAAACAGGGTTAGCTTACTTTACGTAAGTGACTACTGGCTTTGTGTATAATCTGTATCAGGGTACAAACACTGCCTCAGGGAAGCCAGTTCGGAGGCTGTTGAAATCTGCATGATTTAATAAAGGTCTGAATTGGGATAGCAAAGGTGGGCATGGAAAAATAGAAGATAGATTCAGAAAATGTTTAGAGGGTAATAAAACAGTAAGGATTGGTAATGGATTGGCTACCAGGGAAAAGAAAGGAGGGGCACAACTATTAACTTTAAACTTGAGTGTCTGCATGTATAACGGTACAACCAATGAAAGAAGAGAATACAAGAGGTGAGTAGGTTTGGAAGGAATAATAGTGAGTTCATTTGAGGGTTTGTTCAGGTAGAATGTCTGGGTGGCAGTGCAATGTATGAATCCACATTTCAGTGGAGACTGAGGAATTATCAACTTATAGTGTTTAGATCACTCAGTGGTGTGGTGCATATTATGAGAGGTGTAGTAGTTGGCAAGAGAATCTTGGGGCATTGAGTGATGTATGAGAGACTTTGATATAGTGCTCTTGAGGGTTTTAAATGACATTTATGTCAAGCAGTGCTCTAAAACATATTTATCAATTGCAATGAATGTATCATGCTAATGAAATAAGTTGTCGATGTGGGAAAAGTGGGGGGTGTTGGGAGTGGGGCATACAGGAACCTTCTATATTTTTTTAATGTAGCATTTTGTGTGATCTATGTATCTTTTAAAAATAAATTAAAAATATGTATTTTTTAAAAGTGCTAGTCACTGGCGGCGGACTTGGCCCAGTGGTTAGGGCGTCCGTCTACCACATGGGTGGTCTGCAGTTCAAACCCCTGGGCTCCTTGACCCATGTGGAGCTGGCCCATGCGCAGTGCTGATGCGTGCAAGGAGTGCCTTGCCATGCAGGGGTGTCCCCCGAGTAGGGGAGCCCCACGCGCAAGGAGTGCGCCCCGTAAGGAGAGCCGTCCAGCGTGAAAGAAAGACAGCCTGCCCAGGAATGGTGTCGCACACACAGGGAGCTGACACAGCAAGATGACCCAACAAAAAGAAACAACAGAAGCAGAAAAAGAAGACGCAGCAAATAGACACAGAGAACAGACAACGGGGGGGAGAGGGGGAGGAGGAAAGGGAGAGAAATAAATAAATGAATAAGTCTTTAAAAAAGAAAGGAGGCCACAAAGTAGAATGTTTTAAGAAGAAGGGTGGGTACTAATAACACCATCATATGCATCAGATAGTCCTGGTATGTCATGGACTGAAAAACAATCCTTAGTATTGGATAATATGAAAACATTGGTTATCCTAAAATAATGATTCCAGCTGAGTTGTGAGAATGAGAGACAGAGGTTGGAAAGGGAAAGAAATGTTTACAATGAATGTAGAATATTCTTTCAAGAAATTTGGGAGTAAAGGGAAATTGATGAGTGGTTATAGCAAACACACGATCAATGGAGAACTATTTTTAGGATGAAATATATTATGTGGAATGCATACTTGTGTGGGAAGGAGTCATAAAGAGGTAGAGGTTAAGGACTCGGGGTGGGGGGAGATAAGTGAAAAGGTACTCAAAGAAGTAGTTTTGGGATCGAATGCCCCACCTGTAGAAGACCAATCTGTGATTCGTCCCCAGTGTGGAGTACCAGTGGTGCCAATATTTTACCCAGTATATACCTTTATTATAGCATTAAGTACATTACAGTTATCTTTACATCTCTCGCCTATACTATAATTTTTAGCTCATCCAATTTTTTAATACCCCAATCCCTAACACTTTGAATAATATGAGTGCTTAATAAGTATTTGTGTAATGAACAAACAAATGGGTCTAATTTGCTTTCATAAGATTCTTTTTCTATGCCTACCTTGTACTAAAAATAGCAATTATATTTTTCCAACTGCTTAAAATATTTTGAAGTGTTGAATTTTTTAATTTATTTCATCAGTCACTTGGAGTAGGACTATATATAAGACATATCTGTGCCATTAGCCTGAATCTATCCCCATAAATTTTTTTGCTTTTTTATAATATTTTATTGAAATATATCATCATACATGCACATAGATAAATAATAAGTGTATAATAAAACATGTGAACTTACATACAAATCATCATACAGGGCTCTCATACACCCCACCACCAATAGCTTGCATTGTGAAACATTTGTTACAAACTCTGAAGAGCGTTGTCAAAATATTACTACTAACAATAGCCCATAGCTTACATTTGGTGTATTTTTCCCAACCCACCTGATTATTAACACCCTGTATTGGTATTATATATTTGGTATATTCGTGAGAGAATGTTCTCATAATTGTTCAGTTAACCACAGTCCATCTTCTATCACAGGATTCCCTGTGTTATACAGTCCCATGTTTTATACAATCCATTTGAAGTGTACATTCAGTGGCTCTCATTTTCATCACAGAGTTATGCTGTCATTACCTCAATCAGTTTTAGAGTTATTTCATTACTACAAAAGGAAAAATCCCATCCTCCCTTAGACCCCCCCCATTGTTGTTCCTTAGATATATCTTCTTTGTCATTGCTTCAAGATTATTAAATATTACTCTTAACTATTATCCATAATCTACATTAGTTGTAATTTACCATTCATCATGTAGCACTATATTCTTAGCACTCTGTAAAAGAAAAGCATTCTAAACTTAACCAAGGACATAAAGGCCCTGTATTCAGAAAAACTACAAAACATTGATAAAAGAAACCGAAGAAGACTTAAATAAATGGAAGGACATTCTATGTTTGTGGATTGGAATACTAAATATCATTAAAATGTCAATTCTACCCAAATTTATTTACAGATTCAATGCAATCCCAATAAAAATCCCAACAATATTTTTTGCAGAAATCAGAAGCCAATAATCAAGTTTATTTGGAAGGGTAAGGGGCCCCAAATAGGAAAAACTATCTTTAAAAAGAAGAACAAAGTTGGAGGACTCTCACTTCCTGACTTTAAAGCAGATTACTTAGCTACAGTGGTAAAAATAGCATGGTATTGGCGTAAGGACAGAGAGATTGGCTAATGGAACCTAACTGAGAACTCAGAAATTGACCCTCACATCTACAGTCATGCAGTTTTTTACAAGGCTATTAAACCCACCCAGCTGGCCTGGAACAGTCTATTCAACAAATGGTGCTGAGAGAACTACATAGTTATATCCAAAAGAAAGAAGACACCTATCTCACACCTTATACAAAATTAACTCAAAATGGATCAGGACTTAAATATAAAAAAAAACAACCATAAAGCTCCTAGAAGCAAATGTAGGAAAACATCTTCAAAATCTTGTGGTAGGGCTGGTTTCTTTCCTTGTGCCCAAAGCACGAACAACAAAAGAAAAAAATTGATAAATGGTGTAGCAGTATGATAGTTTATGAGTTCCAGAAATAGATATTGGATTGTGTTTGTGAACTGGTCTGTCTGAAGTTTCACTTTTACTTAATTAAATTATGATTAGGGCTTTGATTAGACCACATCAGTAGGTCATTGAGTCCCCACCCATTGGTACGTGGGGCCTCACAGATAAAAGACATGGCAAAAGACAGAGTTGGAAGTTTTGGAGCTGGAGCCCAGGAAGTGAACACACAGGAGAAGAACACAGAGGAATAGAGAGAGCACCTTAGACACAGCAGAGGCCTCAGGGAGCAAGAAAGAGCCCTTTGCCTGATGGTCTACAGCTGGCCTTGGGGAGAGCAGAGCAGTTGAACCCAGAGAGAAACAGAGCCCCAGGAAGAGAGGAATCAAAGAAGCCTGAATTCTTGTCAGACATCGGTAGGCATCTTGCCCCAACACATGGCAAGAGGCTTCGGTGAAGGAAGTAATGTATGCTTTACGGCCTGGTATCTGTAAGCTTCTACCCCAAATAAATACCCTTTATAAAAGCCAACGGATTTCTGGCATTTGGCATCAACACCCCTTTGGCTGACTAATACAAACCTCCTCAAAATTCAACACTTTTCCATCTCAAAGGACTTTGTCAAAAGGGTATAATTGTAGCCGACTCAATGGGAGAAAATATTTGACAATCACATATCTGATAAGAGTTTAATATCCATGATATATAAAGAGATCATACAACTCAACAATGAAAAGACAAAATATCCAATTTAAAAATGGGCAAAAGACAACTGTCCAAAGAAGAAATACAAATGGCAAAGAAACACATGAAAAAATGTTCAACATCACTAGCAATTAGGGAAATGTCAATCAAAACTACAATGAGATATCATTTCACAGCTATTAGACTGTCTGCTTTTAAAAAGTCAGAAAACTAAATACTGGAGAGGATGTGGGGAGATAGGACTGCTTATTCACTGTTGGTGGGAATATAGAATGGTACAGCCACTATGGAGGACTGTTTGGAAGTTCCTAACAAAATTGAATACAGACTTGCCATGGTACCCAGCAAGACCAGCAATACCACTGAGGGCAGTGACATGAATAGATACGCGCACACTGATGTTCATACCAACATTATTCATGACAGCCAAAAAAGTTGGAAACAACCTGCGTCCACCAACTAATGAGTGGATAAATTGTGTAGTATACACACAATGGAATATTATGCAGCAGTAAGAAGAAATGAAGTTGTGAAACACATGACAATATGGATGAACTTGGAGGACATTGTATTCAGTGAAGCAAGCCAGACTCAAAAGGAAAAATAACATATGATTGCCCTATTATGAACCAAAATATATTATGTGAAATATAAATATGGGTAGAATTGCATATATAAGACCATTTTTCTTTGAAGCTGAACAAATTTAAGTTAATACTGCACAATGTTAATATCAGACAAAAAACATACTAAGTGAAGGAGACCAGACACAGAGTACTACATATTGTGTGATTCCATTTATATAAAATGTAGATATAGATCAGCTTATAAAGATGAAAGGAGATTAGTTGTTACGTAGGTCTGAGGAAGGAATGCCAAGAGATTTGGAGTCTTTCTTTTTGGAGTAATGAAACTGTTCTAAAATTTTTGAGATGATGAATGTACAACATTGTGATTATGTTAAAAGCCATTGATTATACAATTTGGATAGAATAGCCAGAAACAACAACTACTTACAATGAGGGAAGCATTCTTGAGAAGTGAGGAATGTTCATGTTTGTTTGGTTTTTATTTGTTTATTATTATTGAAATAATGAAAATGCTCTAACCATGATTGAAGTGATGAATGCACAACTACGTGATTTTAGCAAATACCATATTATTGTACACTTTGGATGAATAATATGCTTTACTAATATGTAGCAATAAAATTGATTGTTTTTTTAAAAATGAAGAGCATTCTTAATATTTATATTAACTACAGTCTTCATCTACCACCAAAATCAGTATGGTTTACATTCCCAAGATTATTCTCTAGCTTCCTTTCAATTGACATTTACATCCACAGTCTACCTCTTTCAGCCTCAATTACATTTATAAATAAGCAGTGTTAGTTATACTCACTATAATGTATTACCATCAACTCTATTCATTCCACATTCACAATGAATCTTATTAAAAATTCTACATACATTAGGGATCAGCTCCCTTTCTCAACCCACATTCTATCTGCTAGTAACCCATACTATAGAGTTTACATAACATTCCCATTACTTTTCATCCAGATGAAACCTCTCTATTACATTTTTATCCCTAGATTATTTCTTTACCAATCCATGTATAAATATTCCACCTGAAATTATATACATCTATGAATATCTATGTTCCTGTCTTTGCTATTCATAATCCCTATTTTCTCTCACAATTTTTTTTATTAATGTGATATCTTGGGAAACCCATTAAGTAATATTTACTTAAAAATGCAAAAGTCTTTCTTAATGTAAATGTCAACATCCAGGACTGCTAAAATATTATTTTTAACTTAATGTATTTGGTGATATTTTTAGGAAGGAGCCAAAATTGTGACATTTGATTGTGGAAATGACATATTTGAGGAAGATGATGAATGCAGAGGAATCTTTATAATTATTTCAGGCATGGTCAAGGTAAGGCAGAGTTACAAATACATTTGTTAATATTAGTTTAAAACTCCATAAAATTTGGAATTAATAGCTTTCTATTTTAAGAATTGCATTATTCTTTTTGTTAGGATGGCAACTACTGTCCAAATGACAATTTACATATTCAGACACAATGTATAACACCCCTATCCACCTTTTTAGCCACAGATAGCAAGAAACCATTAAAAGGATAATGTTTTAGGATGGGAAATTATATAATATCGATTGTTGTAAATCATAAGGCTGGTAGTGGTTGAGTAGGTAGAACCAGAAAGGGCAAGGTATTTAACAGTGCATTGTTTCTAAGTCATTGTTAATTTAATTAATTTATTTTAAAAGCCAAAAGTACAAATATTCTCAATATATATATACATATATATTAATATATAAATAACATGATAGAAATCTTAAAACCAAAAGTAAAATGGCTATAAATTAGGTAATTTTGATAATACAACTGAACTGATATATGTATTTTTTGCTTTTTTTGTTCCACATAGCTTCAAAGATCAAAGCCAGGATTGGGAATTGACCAAATGTTCTGGGAGTCAGAAGAAAAAGATAATCAGATAACTTACACAGACTATATGATCAGTGGAGAGATAATAGGAGAGTTAAACTGCCTAACTAATGAACCCATGAAATATTCTGCCAAGTGCAAAACTGTAGTGGAGGTCTGAAAATATTACCCTATGTCTTATTGTTGTTCCTTGTTAAGTAGCTTGTTTGAAGTTGTTTCTGTACTTAGTATATGTTTGCAGTCTGGTGACTAATTTTTTCAAAATAGGAATGGTTAAAAAAAAAGGATGGTAAAAGAAAAGAACATGCTATACAATTATACTCATCCAAAAAAGTGTCCTGACAAAATGGTTTGTGAAAGTTAACCTACTATATTGAAAGAAGGATTAAATCAGAAAAAAAATGAATATATGAGCTCTTCCATGGGGAAATTGGATGGAATATGTTAACAGTTAATACCATAATTTGGATGGTAAGGAAGAGGAACAAGTCAGTGAGCTAAACTCTATTAACAGAAAAGTTGAGCAAAGTGGATGCAAGTTTTCCAGAGCATGATTGAGGACAGAATATTCAATGTATCAGGGGCTCCCACTGGCCTAATCAGAATATCAAAAAAGAATAATGACTGTAATCAGTTGAAACCCATCAAATACGTAAAAATCCATAAATTGATAATGATACCAATTTTTTTTATTTCCATAGCGATTGGTAGGATTCCAACTTATTACTCTGAAAATGAATTGTTTTCTAAAAGAGACAAAAGTAAACATTTATCCTGCCTTTCCTCTATGAACTCTTTCTGGGAATATATTTTTAAAATGATAAGGAAATATTCATCTTTATAGAAGAATTACAGCTAACAAATGTAGAATTAGAGAATTAAAAAATTTCCATTTTGCCAACCCCAATAAAATAATGGATCTAGACAACAATCATGAATAGACCCTAAAATTACTAAGTGGAATGCTACTGGGAAACTTTATAATGAGAGAACAGGCTGACACTACTTAAGAGCATATCCATCTTAGCATCACTAGAAGTAGGACAACCAAGCATTATGTACTTCACGATATGATACAACTAAAGTACCAGCACCATCCATGAAATCTTCTTGCAAAAGAAAAGAGATAAACTAAAAACTCTTCAAGTCTCTAGATCTAACCAGTTTACAGGCAATATAGGAAAGAAAGAAACAAGGTAAACGACACCAAAAGGAAATTAGCTAAATCTAGAATGTGGGGCATTCTACAGAACAAATGGCCTAGTTTCTCCACCAAGTCAATGGAATAATAAGCATGGGGAATTAAGAGATATAACACAATAGTCCCAGTTGAACAAACCAACTATAAAGGGACCTGCTTTGAAGAAATTTTAATATGAACAGAATATTACATGATATTATAGAATATTTTTAAATTTTGTTAGGTATGATAATAATACAGTGACTATATGTTCAAAATGTCTACCATTCAGAGATGCATATTAAAATATTTACAAGTGAAATTACATGATGCCTGGGATTTGCCTAAAAATGCTCTAGCCTTCTGCTTCTGGCTGTAATGAAGCATAACTTCATTATATGCATAACTACCATAAACAACAATAAAACTTAACAAAGTGCATGAGGCAAATGTTTTCAACCATTGTAACTGAAATTCTTGAAAGAAGAGAAACTTACAAAATAAATTTCACATTCACAATGACTCTCTGCCTAGGACAGTTTCCCAACCCTGAAGTAGCAAACAAGAATCCAAGCAGAAGATGATGATCCTACTGAATTAAAGAGGAAAGGCTCAGAAATTGAAGGCACTGAAGTCTGGAACCTGTAGTACAGGGCATAGAAGAAAAAGTTGCACACAAGGAGACTCTAAACATCTATGTGGCAGTTCTCCACAAGTCCTTGTCTGAGGGCTGGGCTGCACATGTACAGGATAGCAAAAAATTAGACTTACCCTTATCAGATTGTTGGAAGAGATATGAGGTCAAGTAGTGCCAGCAATTAGGTACTTTGAAAATTCAGTCCTGCCAGAAAGGAGAAAACTTTTAAGACTTCAGGCATCCAGATGAGAAACAGAAAGAATAGGCCTTTGGCATAAGGACCATGACATAAATTAAGGCCTACTCTAAATCCACTCTAACAAAGCCTAAGAGCAAGCCCCAATAGGATCCACAGTAGAGAAAAAGCCACAGAAGCAAGAAGCTAGAAGCAGTGATACCTGGAAGAGAAGAGAAAGTCAGCAGATGTCACCATGTACCTTGCCATGTGACAGAGAAGTCCAGGATCACCAGATCCAGTCTTCAGGAAGAAGGAATCATCTTGATGATGCCTTGATTTGGACATTTTCACAGTCTCAGAACTGTATGCTTATAAGGTAATAAATTCCCATTGTAAAAGCCAATTCATTTCTGGTATATTGCTTTCAGCAGCCTAGCAGACTAGAACAGAGTGGGAATGGTAAAGGATAGGGTATGAAATGTGAAGTGACACCAGGGTGTGGATTATTAACTCTAGAGAAAGAAATAGAAATCTAATAATATGAGATATAGCTTAGAAACCAATAGAAGAAATAATGGAACATAAACATATCCAAATAACCCTAAATAAGATGCAAAAGGAGCAAAACTTGAACCAAAAAGTAGGAATAAATGAGAAAGAAATAGTAAGATGGTAGGCTTAAAGTAGATAATATCAATGTTTATATTAAATATAAATGTCTAAACACTTCAACTATAAGGCAGAGATTGTCATCCTGGATTTCTGAAAAAATGTAAGTTCCAACTATGTGTTGTCTACAGGAAATGCACATTAATTTCAAAGATATAACTGGGTTGAGTCAGTAAGCATTAGAAATATTGTGCAGCTATATTAATATTAGGCAACATGAACCTCAAAGAAAGTATTATAAGATATAAAGAACACGATTTATAATGAAAAAAGGATTGATTCAGAAACCCATGTAATTCCAAATATATATACCTCTAACAACACAACTACAATATTCTTATAGTAAAAGATGACATTCCTAAAAAGAGAAATTTAAAAATTCATAATCATACTTAGAGATTTTATTACCCCCTCAGAGTAATTGATAGAAAAGCAGACAAAAAAAACAAAAAATCAGAAAAACAAATAAAAAAAAAAACAAATAAGGATATGGAATATTTGAACACTATCAGGAAACTCAACTTAGTCAGCCTTTATAGATTAATACATCCAACAACAGAATAATTCACATTCTTTCCAAGTGCACCTGGAATGTTCACTGAGATAAACCATGTACTATTCTGTAAAAAAAAAACTCAAAAATTTAAAAGATGGAAATCTTACAGAAAATGTTCTCTGACCAAAATGGAATTAAATTAAAAACTAATAACAAGAAATATAGAAAAACTCCCAAAAAATAGGTAATTAAATAATATATTTCAGAATAACCTTTTGGGCTAAAGAAGAAACCAGAAGGAAAATTAGAAACTATATAATAATGAAAATTTTGTGAAAATGTACCATATCAAAATGAATGAGATGTAATTAAAGAAGTGCTAAGCGGATTATTTAATGTTTTAAATGCCCTTATTAGTAAAGAAGAAATGTTTAAAATAAATGATATAATTTACCACCTTAGTAAGCTGGAAAAGTAAGAGCACAGCCAATATAAATAAGTGGAAAGGGCAAAACATAAAGCCAACAATAGAGAAAGCTTGCAAAGTCAAAAGCTGACTCATGGAAAAGATAAAGTCCTTAGCAAGACTAACGCAGAAAAAAAGAGACATACAATGAAACCACACACACAAATTACAAATATCAGGAATAAAGAGGAGGTATCACCAGAAATCTAAAAGGCATTAAAAAGGTAAAAGGAGAACATTATAAACAAATTAATATAAATAATTATGTGAACTTAAAGTGGACAAATTTCCTTGAGAAACACAGACATGTATCCAAACTAAGTCAAGGATTAGGAAATTTGAAAAGCTCTATAACTAATAAAATGTTCTGATTTTGTAATCAAATACCTCCTCACAAAATAAACTCCAGATGGTTTCACTGGGGACTTCTATTAAACTTTAAGCAATAAATACTAACAATCTTACATGAACTTTTTCAGAAAATAGAGGAAAAGGAAAGATTCCCAACTCATACTATGGGGCCAGTGTCACCCAATATGAAAAGTTGACGAAAACATTTCAGGAAAATAAAATTAAAAACCCATATCCCTCACGAACATAGTTACAAAAATTACTTAAAATGTATTAGCAAATTGAATCCATAAATACATAAGAAAGATAAGACATCATAACTAAAGATTAAGTTTTTAAAGATCATTGTGATTCACCATATTATCAGAAAGAAGAAAACATATAATTTTACAAAATTCAATACTCATTTCATCATAAATTTTCTTCAAATCTAGAAATATAAAGGAACTTCCTAAGCCTGATACATTTCATCTTTGAAAAACCTACAGCTAGCATCATATCTAGTGATGAAAAACTAAGATCATAAGATTGGGAATAAGGGAAGACATGCAGATTAATGGGAGAGGAAAGAGAATCTAGAAATAGATAAACACATACATCGTCAATTGAGTTTTTACAAAGTTCCCAAGTATTTCAGTGATGAAATAATATTATTTTCAATAAATGATCCTGAAAACACTGAATATCCATGTAGAAGTAAACAATCTCAATCCCATAAACTATGCACAAAAATTAGTTTGGAAAGATCATAGTCATGAACACAAAAGTTGAGCTATAAAATTTCTTGAGTGAAAAATAGGAAATCTTGAGTTAGGCAAATATTTCTCAGACAGAACACAAAAAGCACTACCCATAAAAAGAAATACTGATAAATTGGATGTCACCAAAATTAAAACCTGCTCTTCAAAAGACACCATGAACAATACAAAAAAGGGAAAGTCATGGATGGGGGAAACTTCTTACAATACCTTTATCTGATAATGGACTTGAAATAAGAATATATAAAGAACTCTTACCACTCAAAAATAAGGAGACAAACTATCAAATTAATAATTGGGCAAAGGATTTGCACAGACACTTCATGAAAGAACATACAAATGGCCAATGAGCACATAGAGGATGGTCAACACCATTAGCTCCCAGAGAAGAACAATACGATATCACTGCACACCTACTACATTGGCTAAAAATAAAATGACTGGCATACCAACTGTTGGCAAGAATGTGGAGCAACTGAAATTGTCATACTGACTGGTAAAAGTAAAAATTTTCAACTACTTCTGAAAACAGTTTGGCAGTTTCTTGTAAACATACACTTAACCATATTACCCAGAAATCTTACTTGTAGATATTTAACCAAGAGAAATAAAAATGTATATACTCAAAGACTTTTATTATAATTTGCTTTCTATTATTTCAGAACCTGTAAGAATAATAATGACCCTCTCATTGAATCATGTGGCCATATGAAAAGATTAATTAGGTTTCCAGGCCATAAACATGAATCTTACATATTTTAAATTCTTACCCTTAATGTTACATATAAATGAGAAAACCTTATTCCTTAAACCATAGGTGCACAGAATGAAATACTGAATTTTTTATGCCCTCCTTTTTCCAGACATGTTTTATTTCCAAAGCACACTTGTATGAAGCTTTTGAGAAATGCTGTCCTCTCATAGAATATAAAATGTGGCTAAAAATTGGACTTTCTATTACTGCCAAAAAAGTCAGGGAAAATTTATCTTATGAGGTAAGAGTATATGATCTCATTCTTTCCAAATGGAATTGCATTAAAATATTGGTAGTAAATAATTATTTAGGAATTTATATTAAATTTTATAAACAAATAATAGACTATGAAATCATGCTTTTCTTTTAGGACTGGAACTACAAGATGCAGTTAAAGCTATGTAATGTTCATGTAAAAGATATACCAATGCATGCGAAAACTGGTGTTTATGATGAAACTGTAATCTATGTTATCCTTATAAATGGAGCTGTAGAAGATTGTCAGTTACGGAAAGCTTATAGGGCACCTTCCTTAATTCCTACAACATGTCATCAGGTAAAGAAATACTAATTCATTTCTTCAGGTCAAAATGTCGTATATATAACAATGTAATAGTATGAAAAAAACTGTCACTATAATGTTGTTTTTTCCATCCTCCCATTCTTTCCCTCTCCCTGACCACGCCAAAAATACACACACACACACATACACACACACATACCAGGAGTTCTTTGATTGCTTTGCCACTGGGTAGCCCAAGCATCAAGTTATTCCTGTCCATTGTCAGTGAATTAGACCAGACTGCACATTTGGGGCACAGTTAGATTTTTGTTGCAGTCTTACTCAGCAGAAGAGGGTCTTGATATGTGATGAAGATCATTCATACATCACAGAAGGACTTCTCTCTCTGAACTGTATTGTCAGTACTCTTGAAAGGTTCTGCAGGCCCATGCTAACCTGAGTACCAGTGGTGTTTTCTTAACTTCTTCTAAAGGAATTGTACCAGTGAAGTGCCAAGCGAGTTGCCCTGTGGTGTGTTGTAGGAACACAGGCTCAGGGACAACAGAAACTTTCAGCAAATGACTCCTTCTTACACAGCACAATGAGTCCCAAAGAGGAGGGGAGAAGATCCCAATGTGGCCAGACAGGGTCACTGGGTGGCAGCTCCACAAGCCCTACCTCACCTCAGGAGAGGAGGGACAAATGTGTTTTGCCAAGGGCAGGATATTTGTACAACGTCAGGGGAGGGGCCCTGCAGCTGAGGGTTCCTGCCCTGGTAAGCAGTTGGAACTATCTGTTCCTGGTTTAAGGTAAGGTCAGGCCCCTTTATTAGACCTAGCATCAACCCTGGCTGCAGAAGGGAAACAAACTGAAACATCTACCCACAGCAGGAAGAGGAAAGGCAGTAGGAGAGGGCTGGGATATGGCCCCTAAGTGTGTCCGTGACTTCCCCAGCATGAAGGGCTTCTCATATTTAAGTTGTCAATTGGATTCCCCTGTTAACTGAGTTCTCAATCAAAATGAGAGCATGCACTGTGTATGTGTGTATGTGTGTTGGGGGAGAGTAAGAGAAACACATGTCAGAAGGAATCAGGGGGCATAGAAAATACAACCACAGAAAAATGGACATAGGGACCTAGAGTTTATTAGGCATATATTTTTTAAGCAGCTAATATATGACAAACAGTGCTAGGTGCTGAAGTGTAAAGACATGTGAAACTTGCAGCCTGCCCTCAAGAGTTCTCTCAACCAAGTGGAAAGAAATAGATATATAAATACATTTACAAAATGTTTACAGCTGTGACAGAAGCACTTACAGGATATATTTGGGACACAAGGAAAAAGTACGGTGGGGATATGAGGGATCCTGAAGTGAAAAAATAGTTAAAAGAAAATTTTCTAAGTGGAAGCCACCAGTGCTGTGACCCTTCTTGCCTTTATTCTTGAATACTTAAGAAGAGAACTTTGGTTGGGTGCTGGTTAGGAATTTAGATAGTCTAGTAAAAGTTACCTGAGGCAGCCTGAAAGCTGCCCGACTGTGCCTACTCTCCTAGGCATAGACCCCTGCTTGCTGTGGATCGGGTACCAATGTGATTCAAAACATACTGAAAACAACCACAAGATGCAATGATTTCTTTTTATTTATTTATTTATTCCACCCCCCCCACCCCCACCCCCCCCACACACACCCATTGTTTTACACTTGCTGTCTACTCTCTGTGTCTGCTTGTTTTCTCTTATCATCTTCTCTTTAGGAGGCACCAGGAACTGATCCTGGCAGAGAGGCACTCAATTGCTTGAGCCACCTCAGCTCCCTGGTTGTTGTGTCTCTTATTGGCTCTCCTCTTTGTGTCTTCTGTGCACCAGCTCTCCACGTGGGCCTGCTCTCCACACAGGCCAGCTCACCTTCACCAGGATACCCTGGGAAACAAATCCAGGGCCTCGCATATGGTAGACAGGAGCCCAATCACTTGAGCCACATCTGCTTCCCTGAAATGATTTCTTGAAATCTATTGTTTTTTGAAAAAACTATCTAACAAACTCCAGTAAAACTCTCTGGGTGATTTTTTTTAAAGCCAATAATGATTAAGTCTTGATCATTTTTCTCATTTGGAAGAGAAATGAAGAAAAAAAATTAAAAATCAAAGAAAGCATGTGGCATAATGGCTTTCACAAAACCAATGTATCCAGGTATTTTAAGCTATCTATATTTATTGATATTTTCTACTTTCTCCCAAAATTTGGACAGGGGCTGAGAAAGCAGCTTGCCAGAGAAACCTTTCCTTATATATTTCTCAGAAATTAACTTGTATTCTGTCAACTTTCAGATACAAGGCACTGAAAATTTCACAAAAATAATGATTGTTCAGACTTCAGTTGATATGAAAAAATTCAGAAGGAACACTAAAAATTGTGTACTTTCAGATAAACATTCTCATTCATCACTATCAACGGGTAAGTTAGATTTCTTTGAGCAATTGTGAGAACTTAACTTTCCCTCTAAAAAATAGTCATATATATATTTGAAAGCTGTTGTATGCATTGTTTGTTCTGCCTAGAGTATCAAGAAATGCTAACTGCCATATTTGATTTACAATGTATGAATTCAGACAGTGAATATCTAAGTTATTGTTAAAATTATTCTCTATTTCATCTACAAGAAAAAACATGTGTAATTATCAAAATAATATGAAAAAAGATTAAAATATTTTATACAGCCATGATAATAAAAATAGTGTTTGCTGTCAGGACATAGAGATCCTTAGGACTGAATGGGTAACCTTGAAATAGAGTCTATTCTTTATAAAAATTTCATATTGTAAAAGTTGAATCATAACATAAATGACTGTTTAATAACTACTATAAGGCCATTGACTAAAATTTGGAGAATGAATTTGAAATAGATTTAAAAATTGAATAGTAAATAACAACAATAATAGAATTCAATATCCTTTCACAGAAGGGGAAATAATGTTCTAAATTTAAAAATATAGAAATGAATTTACAAATTCTGCCTGCCAATAAAAATTTTCCAACCAACAGATAAGGAAAGAAAAATCCACAGAAGAGAACTTTCATTGAAACCAAAATGTTGGAAGATGTTCAACTTTGATATTATTTAAAGAAAAAAACAGTAATTAAATATTTGGGCTACTTAGTTAGTGAATTTTTAAAGAATTATAATACCCATGACCAAAAAATGTAGTGAAAGTAATGCATTTTCTTTCTTTGTTGATACCAGTAAAAATTTGATAAAGTAGATTTATCAAAAGATACCAAAAGGATATAAATAAAACTATTTATATCCTTTGATTAAGTAATCATAGATGGTTATCCTAAAGAAATAAAGCAAAAGAATGAAAATAGTAATTGAGCATGATTTATAAGAATAAAAGATTATAAGTAATCAAAATGTCTGATGATGAATGACTCATTATACTAGCACATCAATCAACACAACTGAATGTCCTATAGGCATTAAAAAGTTAACATTCTATGCAGCAACTTGGAACATACCAACAATATATGTCAAGTAAAAATATCCATGAATTAATTTTAAGTGAAATCACATAATGGCACAATGCTAATTTTAAGTTAGCAGTACCTTTACTATATTACAATTAAGTAATTTTGAATCCATCTGGACACGAAATACTATCATCTCACAGTTCCCCACTGATTTTAAGATTAAGCATAAACAGGATGTATCAGGACCTTTACTATCTACTCCACCAAACATCTCCCCTTCTCATTTTCTAAACCCTAGCAAAACTAAACTACTAATGGTTCACCTAATAGATCTAGAGTGCTCTCATTCCTGAGCCTTTGCACATACTGTTCCTTCTGTTTGAAAGCCACTAAACATTGCCCTCCCCCATCTTTCCTTTTCAGGAGTGGGGCTAACTCCTTATCCTTTAAATCTCAACTGCTTCTCCAAGGAGCCATCACCAATGCATCCTAAATCAAAACTGCATTAGCTGACTTTCCTGTATGTTGACATAGTCCGCTATGCACACAGCCCTATACATTGCTTTGTATTTATAGGTTTGTTGGTCTGTCTGCTCCACTAGACTAAACACTCCAAGAAGACAAAGACCTTAACTCTTTGGCCTTCTCATGTGTCCCCACTGGTTACTGTAGAGCCTGGCACTCTTAATAGAGATAAATGTTAAAGTATTTGGGCATAGTGGGTCTACAAATGATCTTATCTACTTTCCAAACCTTCTGCACACTTGTTATAGAGTCTCTTTGCAGGATTTTCAATTTCTTTTTAAAAAGCAACCTTTCTTCCCACCAAGTGAGATTACTGCCAATTTTAGATCATGGGTCCTGACTGAGAATGAATTGCACCTGGTTTAATTTGTTTTAAATTGAATACGAGTAACTTGTTTCTGTGCTTGATCTAACACAGTCTTTTTTGAACCAGTTGAAAATAGAACATTGGAAGAAGACCCTCAAGAAAATGAAAATATTAACAAGGTAAACTCAAAGCTGTCTTTTTCAAAGTTTTATTTTGAGTAAAAGAATCTGGATATTATGGAAACTACAGTATCTTTCTTATTCTGAAGGAGTTCACCTGCTAATTATCTTGTAGATTTTGATAGGAACACTTTCTCTTAGCAGGGTACAGTGGAAATTATATCTTTTAGGTAGATAGTAAAGAAATGACAAATTTCAGTGGATGCCAGAATATTCTTTTTTGAATTACATTAGCAGCCAAGGAGCTACCAAGGGTACAGTTGTTAGTGTACATGAGCTCCTTCCATTTCTCCAGCTTGTACATATCTGAAGGCTCCCATTGCTACCTCGGTCTGTGCAACTGGGATCTTCCAATACAAAGGCAGCTTGTCTCTATACCCACAATGCTAGCAAAAAGTAGGGGCTCAATAATAAATGCTCTAATCTACTCTATCCCAGACTAACCTTGGTTGTTCATAAAGTTCCACAAATACTGATCAATTTCAGGATCCACTACAATTTGAAGTAGATCATGTGGGGATCTTAGAATCTTCAAAATGCTAGGGTTAACTTGGTAACAGAATCCCAAGTCCAAGTTCTGAAAGACTATAGGGCTCTGGCATTGAAACTGAGCACAGAGAAATATAGTGAAAGTACCTCACTACATCTATGCCAGCCTACCTGTGTCTGTATCTTAGGGCACTCCAGATGGAGTGGGGAATTTATTTGTAATTCTAGTCTTTGCCAGGCTTCTTGTTTACCTTTTTAGGAGATGCTGACTATGATACCCAGAATCTGAGAAATTTCTGTTATAAATACACAAGTCAGAGATTTTTGTATTTGGTTGTTAAAAATATATTTTGCACCAATACATTTGATCTTCTGAGCCTTCAAATTCCTTCTCCCTCAAATCTCTCTTCCCTAGTGTTTATTAAATGAAAGGTGATTATGGGATCTGTGGGGGAAGGTGAAGATGTTTTTCTCACTTCCTTCTTTAACTCAAATCCAAGTTCTCTGGCCTTCAACAGACTAACACTTTTTTTTTTTTAAGATTTATTATTTATTTATTTATTTCCACTCCTTGTGGCTTGTTTGCTGTCTGTGTTACTCCAAGTTCTGTGTCTGCTCGTCTCCCTTTGTTGTGTCATCTTGCTGCGCCAGCTCTCTGCAGGAACGGGCCATCAGCTCTCCGTGGGGTGCAGAACAGCAGTTCTCCAGGGGGTGCGCGCAAGCCTGCCTTCACAAGGAGGACCTGGGACATGAACCCAGGGCCTCCCATATGGTAGACAGGAGCCCAATCGATTGAGCCACAGCTGCTTCCCCCAACACTCTTCTTTCAGACCCAAGTTCCTATCCTGCATGAAAGCAGCAAGTTCAGACCCTCTCTAAATATTTTAGAGACTTCCCGGGGAAACTTTTCCTTAAACTTTTCCTGCTTGTTGTTTGTTGCCTGGAACACCTGCCACCATAGTATAGGGGCTGTGAATATGGGCTCTGGCATGAGATTCCCTGGATTTGACTCCTGGTCCCACCACCTATTAGCCAGAAGACCTTGGCCAAATGTGTTAACCTGCCTAAGCATCACTTTCCCCATTTATAAAACCGGAACAATTACAATACCTATCTCATAGTGTTGTTGTAGGGACTAAAGAAACAAAGTGTAATGCATAGTGCTTCCAACATAACAAGCAATCCACAACTATTATTACCATCATTCTCTGCAATCCCTTCTTAACATCGTAAACTACTTCTCCAAATTTCTTTGGCTCTCCCCGTATTAATTCTCTAAAAAATAAAGGTGCAACCACTTCCTTTAATTCTCTAAAACATTGCTGCTGTTGGAGACTAGGGAATAGCAAATGGAAATTACAATGCAAAAGACAAAAGATGAGGAGGACTTAAGACTAGACGTTAGATAGCTTCTGGAGTCCACCAATTAAATCATCTTTTCCCTTAGTCCTGGTCAGTGGCTAAGCTTGTAGAATTCAGTTTACTAGCATATTTGGACAATGTGTGGGGTGGAGGGAAGAGCCAGGGAAGCTAATTCTCTTTCTGTACGTAAGTCTCAAAAAGTGTTGCTCTTTCATCAGTTAAAAAAGTTTTGATGACATGCGATGGTTCATAGAGGAAGTCAGTCCATTAGATGGTTGGAACATGAGCTAGTGAGATATATAGAGAAGTCATCTAATTGTGCTATTTAGTAGATACTTTTTCTCCCATATGCTGGATACTGGCTATGTTTCTGGCCTAACTCCCTTCCACTGCCCATATATCTCTGTGTACCTTTTCTCTGCCACTCCACTACAATAGTGGCTTTACCTTTCCATAATGAAAAGACGTGCCAAAGTTTTGTCACAACTTCAAGCAGCTCCTTACAAAATGTTTTGGTCCCCAGGATGGAGCATGCAGTGCTGTCACTACTGGAAGTCCAGTCCTTGGTCCCCTGCTCTGTAGACCAGATTCCATACCAAACCCATTTTGGAAATCTGACCTTACTGTACAGGCTTACAATTTGATTCCTGTCTCCTATCTCAGTTTCTAGAATCAATAACCAACAGAACTACAGGATCATGTACAACAAAATAATAACGAGGTCGCCCCTGAACTTGAGGTTCCCCTAGAATAGGGCTTCTTAATGTTCTTCACTCCACGGACCTTTTTGCCAGACAGGTGAAAACCACAGACCCTTACTAAGTCCACACTATGCTGTGCATTATTTAATAAATATCACACCTGCACCAACACATTCCCAGAAGAATAACGTTGTTGGTTTTTTCTATTTCAATTCAAGCTCACAGACCCCTTGTTAAGAACCCCTGCTCTAGAATAACTTTGGGTAAGCTTAGTTTCCCTAATTTGATCAGGAACACACCTGTCCCTGAAGATACACACTGAAGCCAGTTAATTTGTCCTTGGTATTATAGTGTGAATCATAGCACTTTCCTCTAGCCAGGTGATTCTTCTAATGACAATATTTCTAAATTCAAATTTGGCAAATTAATTTTAAAATAGTTCCCTTTATCTAGATTTCTGAAAACAATAGTTTCCTGGTTTCCCTCCTATATTTGGTTTTTTAATTTCACACTCAATATTGGTTGCTCCCAATTCAGCAGGTCATTTTTCGAGCTGCCAGGTACTGTGGAAAATATAAAAGGGCAATAAGTTATGACTTGGATTCTCAAGAGTTGATGTTCTGGTTAGGATCACAAAACATACCAGAAGGAAATTAAATAACAATACAAGATATACTACAAACAGTGCCAATCAAAGCTAAAGGAATTCAAAAGAGAAGCAGCTGGCTATTAAGAATAAACAGTCTTTGAGGAGAAAAGTAGAATATTTTGGAATAGAGAATACAGGAGAGCAAGATCTTTGGATAACTATAAGTAGATCATTCTGACTGTTGGCTGTTCAAAATATGTAGTCTAATGGAAAACGTTTGTGCATATATGTGTTTTTATATGACTGTCATGTAAATATCACTGGGTTAAAATTTTAAAAATCAGATAAACAGGTTTGTCTAACATTAGAAAATGTAAACCCTTGTTCGCCACCTCTTATGACAAAGACCACATTTAAACATACATTTAAAGGGAGGGGATAGAAGAGATGTAATGTGGGGGCATTTTGAGGATTTTGAGTTGTCCTTAATGACACTGCAGGGTCAGATGCTGGACTTTATATATCCTGCCATAACCCACTGAATGTACTGGGGGAGAGTGCGAACTACAGGGTAAACTATTATCTGTGTAGTGCAGCAGTGCCCGAAAATGTGTGCACTGAGTGAGATAAGTGTGCCACAATGATGAGGGAGGTTATTGGTGTGGAAGGAATGGGGGAAGGGGGAGTGGGAGGTATACAGGAACCTCTTATATTTTTTAATGTAACATTTTTTGTGTGTGATGTATATATCGTCAAAAAAATACAATTCACAAAATAATGTGGTGAGGGGTGGGGAGTGGGTTATATGGGAATCTCTTATGTATTTTGTTTTTTAATGTAACATTCCTTGTGATCTAGTTAAAATAAATAAATAAACAAACAAATAAATAAATATTCTCCATTACAAAATAAATAAATAAAGGTTAAGAATACACTATGAAAAAGTATTTGCAACACCTATAAGCAATAAAATCAATGTATTTACTTTGGAAAATGTACACAATATGATAAGGAAAAAACTATGATTCCAACAGGCAAAGATATGAATAGCCAGTTCAGGGAAAAGACAGTATCTAACAAATGGGGAAAATAGTCATTAAGAAATGCAAAGTAATACAACAATGTAGTATTGTCTTTGTTTATTAGATTAACAAAAATTTTATTCAATGGTAATATCTGTTTCCCTTGAAAGTAGAGTGATGCTGATTTTCTCATATTTTACTGGTAGATGGACAAAAGCAGTTTGTCAATATGCAAAAAAAGTTTTAAAAAATGCTCATATACTTTGACTCAGTGATAGTGATTCTGCCCTGGAAATTGATGCAAAAAAAGCAATCCAAAGCATTAAAAAAACATATTGTCAATATTTCCAGTTTGTTACTATTTTCTAATGGCAAAATAGTAAAAAGACTCAAAGTGTCCAACAATTTTTTAAAAATATAATTTCACAACAGAACACCCAAGCAAGGAAATAAAGGTTGGTTGTAACAGGGAAAGCAAAACTATACATATAACACTTTTTAACATGAAAAAGGTGAGAAAAATTAAATCTAAATCATTAAATGATGGTAAAATTAAGGGTATTTTTGTTTGCCTCTCTTATGTGGTTCTGTTACCCTTATAATGAAAAAAGTAATTATAAAACTATTAAAGATTAATTAAACATAAATTATTTGAAAGTTATCTATTTTTTTCCTTCCATCCTTTACATCCAGCAATAATAGTTCTGGGAAAGGGAGTGATCAAGAAAATTTTCTTGTATGAATGTAAATGACTTTCTAATACAACGTATTTGTGGTTGTAGGATAATGTTGAAAGATTCTAAAGTTTTTTTATATTTTTTTCCTTCCCACTTCTGTTAGGAATGATTGACACAGATGTTTTGAAGAGTTAACCATCTGTTTTGTGATGCCTCCTTTTGTTGAAACTCATTTCTCGATGTCAAGAGGAAACAACTTCAAACTGGCATCCCATGTAGAAGAAAAATGTTTGAACATTCCAACTTTTAGGTTTAAAACATTTAAAAATTTCTATTACAGTATCTTAGAGTAAGTTTTTGACTTAGAGTCAGAAACAAGCTTTTTCCACCTAGATAGTTTTCACATTGCATATTAGTTTTATGAAAAATAAAACAATATTAAATGTATTTTAGACAAGACTCTTGATCCAAGTATTGATTTTTGTCATTCATTGTACTTTATGAAACTGGAGGTTCTCAGAGAGTGAAAATAGTAAAGAATGGAAATTGAGCCACCAAATCATATTTCTTAGCCCTAAATGAAACTTTCAGAAAGTATCCATTTTATTTCACCATTATATTTACAAAAATGAGCATAGTACCTTGCACATTATTTTTAAAATAATTATTTTTTAACCATGAAGAGTGTATGCTTTCTATAGTCTATGTGCCTAACAAGTGCTATATAGTTATGAACTCATCTAATTTTCATAACAATCCCATAAGGCAAATATTATTACTATTCCCAGTTTGCAAATGAGTGCACTGAAGTAGCATTGAATTTGAATAATTTATCCCAAATTGTATGGCTAGTAAGTGACAGAGCAAAAATCTGAAAACGAGCCTGTAATAAGCTATTGCAGTATAAACCACACAAGTACGGTAAGCCTTGAACAACTATCTGAAGAATTAATTAAAAATTAGATGTATGCCTGGAGAGTCATGCTCCACCTGGGATTTGGGAAATGTGAATGCCATCTCAAAATCTTTTCTGGCTAAACTAGTGGTGGCCACATACGCAGAGACCGATAATAGGGGGCATTGAGACTCATTCACTAAAGTGTGATAGTGGAGAAGACAGTTTGGTTTGTTCCTGTTGGGAAAGTCAAATCAAACCACCACTACTTCTCTCCAATACTAAATTCAACCAATTTGCTGTTGTTGTTTTTCCAGTGACAATCTTTGCAAGTTTTGAAGAAGCCCATTAATGAGTATCATTTCTCTCCTGAGTTCTGAACCAACTGAAAATTAGCACAAAGAATTAAAGCAGAGATTAAACACATTACACATACTGTTATTCTGATTAAGCTTGCATCAGAGAACATGGTTGCCTCCTGTCTCCCAGAATTGGACAGAATGACTACTGTAGGCATTTATCAATAAGCTTATCGCATAGCTGAAAACAGTAGTAAATTCAAGATTCCTAAGGGCAGATTCACTCTAAAAAGAAGTCAAGAAGGGGCAAGTCAAAGAATGTACAGGTTCTGCTTCCATACTTATCAATCAGATAAACCTCAGTAGAATGCGGACTTAGAGAAAGGTCAGGAGTGTTAAGGCAACAGAGACGTAAGCCCTCATTTGGGAACAAGGCTCCAGGAGGGGGAAGAAGTACTCAATACCAACAGTCTCTCTCACTCAGTATGCTTCAGACACTATTCTGAGTGCTGTACCCTGCTAGCTCATGTAATCATCAAAAGAATTTCAGAGGGTAGACACCATCATTAGCTCTATCATTTTACAGATGATATAAGGAAGCCTAGAGAATTCAGACAAATTGTTGAAAGCCATGCAACTAAATGTGATGATACTGGGACTCAAAGCCTCTGAATGTCCAAGTACATTTGTCATATTTTGCAAACTTTTTTAGGTTCTAGGTTTTATTTGGAGATTCTAAGCCATTAGAGAGAGAAGAATACACTTCAGAAATATTAGTCATTATCTGTGTTAAACTAGGTTCATACCTTGGATTGTAAGCATTTTCACAGGGGAAAAAATAGCTCTTCACAAGACACTGAAATATGAGATAATTCCAATACTATGTGTCATGTAACCCACCCTCATCAGAGAGGAACGCGTGATTGTACGCCCAGGGCTCTGCCTTTCCCTGAAAGCATGTAATGCACAGAATTGTCTGAGGAGGGTCCTAAACAAGGTATCCTTGAAGCTTGCTTCCATTCGACAATTTAAAGGAAACCCACTAATTTGCTTACAAGGTCCAGAACATCAACTTTTTTAAAATTTTAGCTAAAATGTTTTCCAAGGTCCTCCCATCCTTGGAATTTTTTTCAGTCTTTTTCTCCTGATACATTTCTTATTGTCTATATTCTTTATTAGTCTTGCAAATGGGAACCAGGAAGGAATATTACCAAGGGTCATTCATGGCCCAAACAATGACACTTGCCTGCTGTTGACCTCTGTCAGAGTTCTTTCAGTGAGTCCAGTACCCATTCTGGCTTAGCACAGCTAAAAGCAACCTTCTGAACCTTGTTCTTGGCAAGTCAGTGGAGCTCTATGCTAGAAAGCCAAAGCCCAGCTCCAGAGTTTACCCAAAGAGTCTCTGGAACTCTGTTGCTGTCTCTTCTTTAAAACCAAACACTCCACAGTGAGGACTATCAACAATGAATAGTCACAGTGTTCAAATACTTAACTCTCTGACATTAGCCAGGACTCCTAACCAGCTCATATTCTGGGCTAGCAAGGAAATAGGCAGAAAGATATACCAGGAAGACTCATTGATAATTATCCCACTAAGTATGTTTTACCCTTTCTTTAAGACTTTTTAAAAAGAAACAGAGTAGGAAAGACTACCTAAACTGTTAGATTCCTGGCTACACGAAATCTTAAATAACCCAGCTCTTCTATCATAAAATGTTCCCAAAGGATCCTCCTTGTGCATAAATCACTCTCCCAGTTCCCTTCTCTCATCACAAAACTTAAAAAAGGCTGAGCTTGGAGCTGGATCCATCCCCATCCAAGTCTTTGAGACTGCAAGACTGTCTCAGAATCACTCATCTCAAAGCCTTTCACCTGCCTTGGCATCTGAAGCTTGCGAGGAGTTTGAAAGCTATTCAACAAATCACTCCCAAGACATGCCAATGTGCTGAACTTCTCCAGGCACATTGGAGTGATATAGACTAGGGTTCAAAGTCAAGCTCATCTTTCAGTGAGTACTTATTGAAGAGGACAATGAGTAGGTAAAGTCCATGCCTTCTCTGAGCTTATATCCTAGCCCTGTAGCTTCCTTTTGGGGTATCCTTAGCCACTATTAGCTTGAATGCCCTGTCTGTAAAATAGGTAATGATTTTTATCTCATGGAATTCTAGCATGAATAAATGAGAAATTCTAAAGCATTTAATACAGTATCTCCCAACAAATGGTTACTTTGATTACATTAGCCTATGATCCTAGAGAAATAGCAAAACATTTTTTCATTTATCATTAATCCTATACAGTAATGACAAGGGATAGGAAACAAATTCAAACATCTCAAGTCAACCTTCCACTAATTTCTCCATCATCTGCCTTTTACTTCTGGTTCAATTCATATAGTTTCTAATATATATTAGGTGCTGAAAGAGACTAAAGGGAAGGTGGGCTGGCTATTATTCAAAGATTTGTTTCTCTGGCTTCCTTAATGTGGGTGGTCCTATGCCTTCATCTGTGGAGTGGTGGTATGTTATTTAGTCCAGAGTTGGTTTCACTACAATAAATGTGCTTATTATAAATATCCTACTCTTTTCTGCCGCTTTGGCAATCATAAGAAATTTTCATGGTTCGTAGCCAGCATTTTCATAGCTCAGCTGCTCTATCTAGTGGCCTAATTAAACTTGAAGCTTGAAAGTAAGGGAGCACCCAGCCTTTCCTTACAGTACAGTGACAGACTGCTTTCCAACCCTAACTCCTACTGCATTGGGTCTGGACTCAAAGAAGTCTTTGGACAACACTGGAACTAAGTCCGAGGAACTTGAGCTCACTGCTGCTGACCTCACAGCAGTGCAAAAGTTGCTGAGACCCCTTGGAGAGGAAGATTTTAAATCATATTGATTTCAATGTTATTTATGTGTTTTTGCCTGAAGGTGAAAGGGAAGAGAAACGTTAGTTGTAGCAGTGTGTCAGGACTCCATGGTCTATCTTACTATCTGTCTCTCTCTCTCACCCACACACAGACCACTTCACACAAAAAATGGCAGATCAATGAATGTTATTTCTAATGAATCAGAAAATACTTTTTTCTGATATGCAGAAAAAAGGGCCTTAGAGGATTTGGAAGACTTTCCCTAAAATTTATTGTAATTAAGCAGCCTGGGAAAGGAAATGGTTTTGTCAAAGGGAAAGTGAGAGAGACAGACTGGAGCAGTCCCAGATTCCTTTGATCTATATGCAACAGACACTGTAATTTTGAGTAAAGCCTTTATTGGGAATTTTTTCTTGCTTCACTGCTTATTATTTACTAATAAGAGGATTTCCCTGTATTTCAGATCATTTCCAAGAAAAGAAAATCTGCTACCCCAATATTTCCTATAGCCAATCACCAAGGGTATTAATTAAAAATTGAATGAAAGTATTATTTTATTGTAGATAATAATACCATTTACTTCATGCATGAAACCCTCCTGGCATTACCCTCCTTCCTCTCACAGGCCCTCCTTTACTTCTGAATATTTTTGTCTCCTTGGTAGGGATTGTCCACCTCTCCACAAGTTTCTGACGAAGAGCTCCTGGAAATCCCCCACAGAGCAAATCTGCAATTTGTAGAGCAGCAACAGGTCAAGAAGAAAGTGATGTGCAACAGGTCTAGTGTTGTACAACTGGCACCCCAGCTTCTCTAAACCTGCCTTTTCTAAGCCCTCTCTCTATTCTGGTCCTGCCTGTTTTGAGGTATGACCTCTATATTACACAAACCCAAGCAATAAAGTATTTGTGGGCTTTGTTTTATTTCATTTCAAGGAGCTCCACAAAGTCTCCTGTTTTGCTCACCATTAAACCCAGAGTGCCCATGATATAATAGAAATGTGTTGAAGGAATGAAAGAATGAGTGGTCAAACTGGAATCACTCATCAAATATAAGGACAATACAAAAACAAAAACAAAAAAATCCATGATTCCTATCCCCAAGTTCATTTCTTTCTTTTTCAACCTTACTTATTCTATTAATATATATCCACAATAAAATGCACCATTTTCAGTATACAGTTCTATGAATTAAAAGAAATTTATACTGTCATGTAATCCCAGCACAATCAAGACAGAGAGCAACAAAAATTCCCTCATAGGTCAAGCCGCCCCCCATCCCCACCCCAAACCCTGCTCCTGGATCTCACTAATGTGTATTCTGTCTCTATTTGTTTGCCTTTTTCAGAAAGCCAAAAAAGATAGGCTTTGAGTCTGACTTCTTTCACTTACCAAGACGCAACTGAGGTTCAGCCATATTGTTGCACATTAGCGATGCAATCCTGTTATATCGCTGGGTGGTATCTCATTGTGCAGGTGCAACAGATTGTTTAGCCATTCAGCAGTTGAAGATGATCTGGTTTCAAGGTTTTTTGGCAATTATTAATAAATCATGATAAACATTTGCATACAGATTTTAGGGGACATATATTTTCCTTTTACTTGGGTAAATGCCTAGGAGGGGAACTGCTGGGTTTTAAGGTAGGTCTATGTTTAACTTTGTAAGAAACTGCCATTCTGTTTTGCAAGTGGGTGTATCATTTTGCATTCCCACCAGCAATGCCTAAGAGTTCCAATTGCTCTGCATCTCAAATCATCATTATTTGTTTTGTTTTCCATGTTAGCCTTTCTAACGTAGAAGTATTGAATTATAGTTAAAATTTACATTCCCCGATTCTAATGATGTTGAGCATCTTTTCGTGAGTTTATTTATCATCCCTGTATTGTCTTTGGTGAAGTATCTGTTCAAAAATATTTTATCCACACGTTATGGGGTGTTTGTTTTCTCATTTTCAAGTTTTGAAAGTTCTTCATATGTTCTGAATATAAATTCTTTCATCAGATATGTGTTTTGCATATACTCTCTACTAATCTGTAGCTTGACTTTTTGTTTTAACCTTTTCTTTTTTTAAACAGAGTTTCCCCCTCTGACTTTTCTAAGAAAAACCAAGTGGTTTGTGCCTAATAAATTTGGGTACCCGCAGTAAGAAAATCCCATGCCCGCCTGTAATTGCAGATGGGGATTCCCCAAAGGCTCGACGCTCTCATTGACCGTCAGCTCTGGTTAAGGCCGCTAGCCAGACGGGCTCTGACGTTTTAGGAAGTTCTTCACATGTGCACCTGTAATCTCCTCCCCTTGGGTTTTTCCTTCCTGTACAGAGAGATAACCTTCTCCTTTAGAAGGTTCGGAGCAACGCAGCCCCTTCTCAAAGTCAGGGGCCGCCCTCTCAGAGAACCAGGCATGCTGAGAAGGAAGTGGTAAAGGGGACTGAGAGGAAGGTGCCGAGAGGACGGAGAAGATGGGGAACTATCTGTTGAGGGAATGCAGGTGAGTCCAGACTCCCTATGGGGGAGAGAGGAGATGGATTGGGGCAACGAAGCAAGAAAGAGAAAAAGGGGGCTGCTCTTTGGGGTGGGGGCGGGGGGTAGGGAAGGAACTCGAGAGGTATTAAGTGCCTACTATGAGTCAGACACTACTTTAAATTCTTGATAGGTTTTACCCTCTTTCCAGAATTGCGGGCAGCCGCTAGCAGAGAACACTTGAAGGGCAAAGGGCTTTATCAAGTGAGGTCTATACAACAGACTACCATCTAGGAAACGGAACAATATTCTGAGGGCCTGGGAAAGGGATGCTTCCTGAGCTCTTAATCCTCCATAAAGAGCGCCAAGACACACCACCCTTTTGGTCACTATTTTAAGATCAAAATAAATAGCTTCCTGCCTCCATGGTCTAATCTGGTGCATGCTTCCTGTAAGCAAACAAGCAGAGGTCATGTAAAGAGGTAGAGAATTTGGCTTAACTTTTCTGAGCCTCGGTTTCCTTGTTTTAAACGTAAATAATAATACAATATGTACCTGGGGGGTTCTGTGTGTGTAATGTTACCTTGGTGCCTGACACATAGTAGAGTTCAGTAATTTGGAACATAGTGTCATGTTTCAGGTGTTCTTCTCATTAATGTCAAAGCTACTCATATGAAAATTGGATTCCCCTCAAGAAAGGGAATCCCTAGCTGAGGGTGTTTCTAAGGAGTAGGAACTGGTCAGGGGGCTCTTCACAGGATTATGTTTGGCGTTCCACATGTCAGTCCATGCCAGTGGAGGTGGGATGCCGGAAAAGGAGGTGATCTGATATGCCACCATCAAAAAGAGACTGGCAGATCCATAGAATAGCTCATGCCCTGACCCTCTCTGAGAATCAAGGTTGTCTGGGACTTATCCTCCCTGGATCCTCACAGTGTTTTGTTCACCCAGTTGCTCTGGCACTCTTTTATTGTATTGTTAATTCTAACTTGATGCCTAGATGTGAGCCTCAAATATAGGCATTGTTTCTTCTTACTCAACCTCAAATCCCTAGTTCCTGGCACTTTTTCTGGCACATAGAAAGCACTCAGTTGAGTATCAGATGTATGGTTAGAAAGAAAAAGGCAAGAAAAACTGTCTTAGGAAGAAAATTAAAAGAAAACGCAGGTAGCATGTGAGTGAGAAAGCACTGATTAGGAGTTGGTCGTGTCACCTTCGTATTTCCAAAGCACCAATTAATGTGCCAGTAAGATGAAAGTATTTCAGCATGGCAGATGCGTCCAAGTAATCTAGGATGGGTGCTGTCTTGGGAAAAAAATGTTTTCCATAAACATGACAAAGCTGCCAAAACCAATGGCAAAGCTGCCAAAAACAGCCTTGTGATTTGTGTCATCTCCTAGGTATTTTAGATGCTGGGGTTGTCACATCGTTGAAAGGTGTTTCTGCCTTCCACGGTGAGTGGAAAATTGCTTTCAGGAGTTATTTCCCTAAGTGTGGTTTCAATGTGGTATTTGCTGTGAGTTACCTGAAGGTCTTCTGTGAATTCTCTGCAGACTGTGGCTACAGCCGAGGCCTGTCACTGGCCCGACACAATCACCTGAGAGTTGGTCAGGGAAGCGGTGCCTCAAGTTGAGTTGAAACAGGAACAATAATCTCAGAGGCGGTGCGCTCTCTTCAAACAGGAAAGCCTCAGAAGCCAGGAAGAAACAGGCTACTAATGTAGAGAAAGAACCCTGAATCACACTGCAAATCCCAAAGTCTCTACATTTCTGTCACTTGCACAGAGGATTTACAGCTGAGGTGATCACATCATTTATCATCCAAAGTAGGACATCTTTGAGAGTGATTAATAACGTCATTAACCAGTGCCATCTGAACGAACCAGGGTATACAGTCACCCTCCTTACACCAGATGCTATCCTTGTCTCCTGAGATGATATTGCCTTCCATTATGTTTATACCATGCTTTCCTAGGGGGTCATTTATATGGTGCAGTTACTTCTGCACTCATATGAGAGATGTTGGTTGGTTGGTTTCTTTTGGAGACTATAGATAAGGATTGGGAAAAAAAAAAACCCTGGCTCCTTCATTCAATGATATAAAAGAAATCAATATTTTGTCAGGAAAATAAATCTCCCAAAAAATTTACCTGTAGCAACACCATAGTTCTCCATCTATAGATCAATTCCATATCAGACTTAGAAAAGGAAGAGAGAGAGGGAGAGAGACAGAGGGAGTGAGGACAGGAATGCAAAGAAATAGATTTCTACTTGGCTTCATCCTTTATATTTCCTTCTTTTCTGACCTCTAATTTCTCTAGGCTGAAAGAGATGATATGGAGAAGCTATAACTTTAACGAAGTGTTAAAAACAAGTTTTTATCAAGTAGTATTATCATTTTCTTTAAAGGTTTCTGAATATTGAGGCATCCAATTTATTTTCCTTTACTTTTATAGGAAAAAGATGCGTATTTTTAAAGCAAGACAACATTTCCAAAAGGAAAGTAAGTAATTGATTTTCCATTATTTTCATTTTTGATAGACTGACATTTCCAAATTCCCTCTACTCTCTGCCCCCAAAGTCACTTGGACGTACTTGGCACATTTTAGCAATTGCTTCCCTATTTCTCTACTTGACTGTGATCTCATTGGAGCAGGGATTGGTTATTGATCTCCATGTCCCTCAGTCAGACCCTACATCTGGGGGATAAAAAGTGGTTGGGTCAAGGCACTATAAAGAACTGGGAGGAGGCCAGGGAGTTTGGGGAGAGGCAGGGCCTTGTGGCTATGTTAAGGAATTAGGTCTTTGTTTGGAGAACTGCAGGAAATACTGAAATGCTTTAAACAAGGCAAGTATGATCAGATCTGCATTAAAGAGATCAGCCCAATTGCAATGCAGGGAACATTTAGAAGGCTAATAAAACAGTCTCTTGTGGCAGCTCAGTGTTGAAGTAAGAAAATTCTAGAAGTTTGTGACGTTTTACATGCAAGATAGAGATTAAGAAAGTGTAGGCTTGGTCACAGACCAGTGCATTCCTTAGGAAGACAACAGAGTTTTGTCCCTGACTTCCTGGGTTTAAAGAGGAGAGCCTAGTTCATTCACTTTGAATCTTATAAGTGAGCCTTATAAAGTATGTAAATAAATAATATAGCCTTCCCACCCCTTGCCATTTCACCTAGGGGAGTTGTAGGTCCAGGAAACCACAAACTCCATCAGGAGTAAAATGTGGTAGAAATAAGATGCCTATGTTGAAGCCTTGCTAGTGATAATCAGGGACATCCTGAACGGCCTTGGGAACTTGTGGAGATGCGAGAATCTGGAATGACATTAACGAGGGAATGTAAGCCCATATATGATACAGTAGCCTGCATGGACACACCTGCCCCCTGTGTAGGGCCATAGCATGAGGTTTCCATGAGAAAATACAGTTGTGCTTATCCAGCTAGTGTGCTTGCAAGGGGCTAGCAAGTGTGTCCATCTGCCTCTTTGCTTAGTGGCCAGGGCCAGGGTTTTAAGGAAATAGGATTTTGAAAAATTGGCCTGCTTGCATTTGTATCTGCTAGCAGGTACAGGAAAAGAAATGTCCAGCTTAAGAGTTTCCTCCTCTGTAAAGCTTTTCTTGGACACCAACCCTACACCACACCATCTCCTGTCACCTACAAAAAGACCTCTCTCTTCTCTGCATTGTGGATCTCTCATAGACCGTTGTCTGCTACTCTGTGAGCCCCTTGAGGACAGATACTGTTTTGAATCATCTTTGTCTCCCTAGTGCCTGGTACAGAGTAGCTATGCGATTAAGACAGGGAGAGAATAACTGATAAGATTTCTTATCTAAAGACCCACAAGTGTATCTCCTTCCACTCAGCCTCTCAGCCTCTGTACAGCTCTGCTGTTTCTTGTTCATGTGGCCCTGTCACTCCCCAGAGATGTGCTATAGATCAGGATAGGATGATAAGGGCTGCTCCAGCACCTTTTCTTTAGCTCTCTGGTTACTTATATTCCAGCACCGCCCTTCCTCCCATCCCCTAAAATTGCTTCATGACCTGAAATTCATTGACTATTTTTTCTTTCTCCAGGTAAAAGAATGCCACCTGCTCCCAGTCAGGTAATGAGCCTTTTTCTGAGATGGCGGCAGAAACGCAAATATTCCAGGTGGCAGGAGAAGCTATCCTCCAAGACCCCTTCCAACCTTAACATAGAAGAAAGATTATCTGATGTACATGCTTGAGATGTAGGGACCGTGTGCAGGGCCTGGAGGTCGAGGCAGCAGCCACCATCTTTGTACAACTTATTAAAAGGAACTAACACATACTGAGCCCTTAGGTTATGCCAGGCACTGTGTTGAGCATTTTGAAATGGATTTTCTCATGAAACTGCCACAACAACCATGTAAAATTGTTACTATTATTTCTCCTCATTTTACAGATGAGAAAACTGAGAAGCTAACTGATTTCCCTAAGGTCAGACAGCTGACATGATGGCAGAGCCAGGGTTCAAAATCAAGCCTCCTTCCGAAATCCATGCACTTCCCTCACACTTAGCTGCTTTTCTTTTATCTCCTTGAGATTCCACCAAGGGAGTGAGACCTTCCCTTGAGTCATTTCACTTTTTAATAATACAAGTATCTCTAGAACATATGGTTAAGAGGGCAACAGAGAATTCTCTGATGGCTGTCCACAGGGCCCTGAAACATTAGGAGTCGTTGAAGGTGCTCAGGGGTCACTCTGGAACATGGGGCAGAGAAGACTGGCTGGGTAGGCTGTGTGCTCTGGGTGGCATGAGAACTCTGGCTGCCTGGTCTAGTGGATGGGATGGGAGTGGCCATTTAGGAAACATGGCCAAGGAAAGGAGGGAGGTCACAGGAGACAGACTTTACCTGTGTTGAGACTAGAGTGAAAAGGGAATGGTGAGAGACCAGGCCTTGACGATCACTACTCTCCTTTTGACTCGCAGGAAAAGGCTGAGCTGACTTTCTCGGAGGAGGTGTGCTACACCCTCATCAATCACAGAGTTCTCGAGAGAAGGCCATCTGCTGATGGGTATTATGAGAACGTTGCCCCCAATGCTGAGAGGCCCAGAGAGTCCTTGGGAAAAACTGAGACCGAGTATTCACTTCTCCATGTGCCTTCCACCCCTAGGCCACCACCTCCCCCAGAAGATGAATATGAATTTATCATGCCTAGTAGAATCTCCTATCACTCTCTGCAACAGTCATGCCCATTTATGCCCCCTTCTGAGACTCAGTTTTCCCATTTATGATGACATGGTTGAACCAGCATTTGTTTCTCAGTAGCCATCCAGTCTATGAAGCAAATAAAAGGGGGAGGTGGGGAGCAGATGTAGCTCAGTGGTAGAGCACCTGCTCCCCATGTATGAGGTCCTGGGTTCAATCTCTGGTACCTTCTAAAAAAAAAGTGGGGTGGGGGGTGTAGCAGTTTGATATTGTTATGAATTCTAAAAATAAATATTGGATTATTATTGTAATCTGATCTGTACCTGGGCATGATTGAGTTATGTTTAGAGTGATAAAACGCATGACAAAGAACAGAGTTGAGGGTTTCTGATGTTGGAGTTTTAATGTTGGAGTTTGTTGCTGAAGACTCAGGAAGTCAGCACCTGGAAGAAAGGAATCTTGAACCCAGAGAAAAGCAAGCCCCAGGAACGTTGGAACCCAGGAAGCCTGAACCCTCGCAGATGTTGGCAGCCATCTTGCTCCAAATAGACTTTGGTGAGGGAAGTAACTTATGCTTTATGACCTGGTATCTCTAAGTTCCTACCCCAAATAAATAGCCTTTATAGAAACCAACCTGTTTCTTGTATTCTGCATCAGCACCCTTTGGCTCACTAATACGGAATTTGGTACTGAGGAGTAGGGAAGTGCTTTTTCAATTACCGAAATGCTGGAATGGTTTTATAAATCGGTAAGGGGTATTTTTTGGAGGAATTGTGAAATTCTTGATGGAAAAGGCCTAGATCACTTTGAATAGACTGTTGATAACAATATGAATGCTAAAGAGACTTTTTATGATGCCTTGGAAGTAAATGATGAAACTATTATTGGAAACTGTAGGAAAGACAATCTGTGTATTAAAGTTGCAGAGAACATAGCAAGATTAACTCCTGGTGTTTTATGGAAGGCAGAATTTGAAAATGGCGAGCCTGGGCATTTAGTTGAAGAAATTTCCAAAGTAAACCTGGAGAATATGACTTGGCTTCTGCTTGCTGCTAATAGCAGAATGCTAGAAGAGAGAGAGATGCTGAGGACTGAACTGTTAGGCACAAAGAAAACAGAAACTGATTCTGAAAATCCCAGGCCTCTGGAAATCAAGCTCCCAGATGAATGTGCCACACTGGAGGACTTAACTAAACTTGGAACATGTAAATCAGGATGGAAGATGCAGTTATGTTGGAAAGACTTGTGGAAAACCTTACTGTCTGATGGCTTGGACCCTTGCTTCCTGCATGCTAAACCAACAAGGTTTTCGAGAGAGCCATATGAACAAAACCACTGTCAGCCTGGAATAAAAAGGACATGGAAAGGAGAGATTAAAGGATAAACAGCTTTAAGAGGAAAACCGTGGAAGCTGAGATCTAGAATTTGGACATCACCTTGGGCCAAGAGAGGAACCCCACCCATGTGTACGGAGAGGGTAAGTTTGCCCCAGCAGTTGAAGAGGGTAGATGTTCCTGTCCAATGTTCTAGGAGAGTTTTGCTGCTCCAGGGTACAGAGAGGGTGGGGCACATTCCCCAAGGATTAGGGCAGTTAAGGACAGCACCCCAAAGGTCTGAGAGGGTGGACCTGTCCCCCAAAGGTTAGGGAGGGCCAGGTGGTCAACTCATTGCTCTGAGATAGTTGAGTTTGTATGTCAAAGATTAGGGGGAATGTTGTCTTCACAACGCTGTACTAGGGGGTTAAGACTCTAACCCAAATATTGGGTAAGGTGTGGCAATCACCCCAACACTCTTGGAGGGAGAGGTCTGGAGCTTGGTCTACACCTAGATTCTTGATGAGGCTGGAGCCAAGAAAATAGCTGTTGAGTAAGTCAGTAGAAAAGGTGGGTCCCCAAATGGCCCCTAGGAGAAGAAACCATCTTCTTAAGAATGACTCTCAGACTTTGAAATCGAATGGAGGATGTCCTGCAGGTTTACTGAACTGTGTGGATGGCAGGATTACTGAACTGTGACTCATGTTTCCCTCCCAATTTCTCCTTATTGTAATGAAAATGTTTCTCCTATGTCTGTGCATTTGTGTATTGGAAACAGAAATTGTTTTGTAAGTTTCAGAGGTCTGTAACAGGCAAGACTTTGCCCAACACAAACCGTATTTCTTTAAATTGATTGTGATATGATTTAGTACTTGCATTGTTACTAATTTAAGGTTTTTCAAATATTATAATGTCTTTTTGGAATTCAGAGGGTGGAGTGTAGCAGTTTGATATGGTTATGAATTTCAAAAATAGATATTGGATTATTCTTGTAATCTGATCTGTACCTGGGCATGATTGAGTTATGATTAGGGCATTGAGTCCCCACCCACCAAGGGTTGGGGACTCGCAGATAAAAGGCATGACAAAGAACAGAGTTGAGGGTTTCTGATGTTGGAGTTTGAGGCTGAAGACTTAAGTTGGAGCCCCAAGAAGTCAGCACGCAGAGGAAAGAGAAGCAAGCCCCTAGAAGAAAGGAACCTTGAAGCCAGAGAAAAGCAAGCCCCAGGAATGTAGGAATCCAGGAAGCCTGGGCCCTCACAGACGTCGGCAACCATCTTAATCCAAATAGACTTTGGTGAGGGAAGTAACTTATGCTTTACGGCCTGGTATCTGTAAGCTCCTACTCCAAATAAATACCCTTTGTAAAAACCAACCAATTTCTGGTATTTTGCATCAGTACCCCTTTCACTGACTAATACAGGGGGTGATGTGGAGATTCCAACTGAAGAAGACCTGGAGCACAGAGCCTTCTAGCTCATCCTCCCTCACAACAATCCCTTCTACAGTGCTCTATGCAGAGCATGGTTTACCACCAACAGGGCCTTTTAGAGCCTGTTTAGCATCCTGTCTCCTGATGACACTCCTTCATCTGGAGAAAGATCAACTTACTATCTTGAATACCAGTATTTGAGATGGCAGTGACCACCTCTGGTTCTAAGTAGTTTAAGAAGTGGATTGCCCTACTCAGAAGTGGTAGGGGCTCCATGCTACCCTATAGGCTGGTGCACATTTCAAAGGTTTCTGTTCCTCTCTCCAGTTCTTCTAATAAAATGTCCTCAAGATTGTCCTGTAAAGTCACTAGGAAGTTTGACTCATAATGGTAAGTATACCCAAATGAGAGTCCTCCTGTTGCACTGTGAACCTGGCTCTTCACATGTGATTTTCCAGCTCAACCCCAAATGGGAGTCTCTGTGGCCTTCCTCCTACTTCATACCTCTGTGCAGTGGCCTTCCATGTTACTTTGACTTGTTGGACTGAGTAGCTTGGTAGATTATATGAATTGAATCAGAATGTTCCAGGCCAGGTTCTTGTCATAATTTTAACCCATATATTAACTTCTGTAGCTTAACATTTCTCCCTAGAGCTCTTAGAAAAAGCCTAGCATCAAAAATGATAAAGTAGAAGGGCCTGTGGAGATCCTCTAATCCCACTATTCTTTTGACTCATAGGGTATAATTTGCCCAATGTTACATTTCAAGTTAGTGGCAGAGCTTAAACAGGAATCAGGATTTCCTGGCTTCCAAATCAGTGCTCTTCCAATACAGTACATGTAAGAACTTCTACCATATGATAAATTTATATATTCAATACTATGTATAAAATATGAATAAAATGATCATATGGGAAAAATCTCACACACATACACACAGACCTTCTCTTGTGAGCACTCCTCTTCATGCCCTAATTATTTATTTCCCCACATCTTTTCTTCAGTGTTCCTAGAATTATGTCTTTCCTCTAAATTAGGGATCAGCAAACTAAAATCTGGCCCATTACATGTTTTCATAAATAAAGTTTTATTGGAACATAGCCATGCTCATTTGTTTACCTATTGTCTATGACTACTCAACCATGGGAGAGTTGAATATGACAGAGACAGTAGGGCCTGAAAAGTCAAAAAATATTTACTGTTTGGCCCTTTACAGAAATATGTTTGCAGGCCCTTGCCCTTAGAGCCATACTCTAAGCTAAACTTAAAGAAATATAATTTTTTTTTTGGTTATTGGCATAAACTCATAAGATCTGGTATCAATAAAATAGTATGGAAATATTAAATCACCAATTAGAAGAATCAGGTAAAAACAAATAGCAAATTATAATATAATAATGTTTCTCTATTCAGATCTCTGTTCTCAACTTACTGTTGTGTATAATTCATGGCCGCTGACCTAATTTAGGGTTGTTAAAATAGTAAGAAATGGGAAGTAGATGTGGCTTAACCAGTTAGGCACCCACCTACCACATAGGAGGTACTAGGTCTCCGTGTCAGTGCCTGCTAAAGAAGACAAGCTGATTCTGCACCTGCCATAACCCACTGTAATGAGCTGGATGCCACAACCCACCACAATGAGCTAGACACCACAAGCCAGCAGGTGCCACAACCTGCAGGGAGCAGATGCCGCTCAGGCTGTTGGGCACTCACCTCCCATGTGGTAGGTCCCAGTTTCAGTTTCTGGTACCTCCTGGAGAAGACGAGCAAAACAACCAGCAGATATGAGAGAACCATGAGGGTGGGGGAAGGGGATAAATGAAAAATAAATAAATCTTTTAAAGAAAATAGAAGTTTGCTGAGATAAGCAGTAGATGCATTTTATGTTTAATTACTGTTTTGTTTTCTAAGCTAAACAAACCTAAATAACAGTATTTAAACTGTACTAAGTGCTAACAAGGATAAATCCAGTGATTTGATGTTGGACATGTCAACACAGATTTGCTGAGAACTTAGCCATTTGACAATCTTCAGCTAAAGAGTCAATCACGTTAGTATCTTGTCCTCTGCTCACTTCCTATTCTTAGCAAAATTCCTTAACATGGAATCCTGACTTTGACATTTGGTCAAGACTCACTCATGTACAAAAGGAGGTAAGTGTGGTAGTAGGGAAAACTGTACAAGAAGTAACACAGCTTAGGGGAAAGATTGTGGGCATTGGAGTCAGATAATCAGTGATTTGAATCCAAGTTCTATATTTTCCTCACTCTGTGACCTTGAGCATATTCATTACTTGGAGGCTCAGCATTTTTATCCATAAATGGGAGGCTTACATCTAATGTATGTAAATCATCTGTCACATGTGCCCAAAAAAATGGTATAAAAGAACAAGCAAAACAAAAGGTTTTTATTATGATTCAGAGAGGAAAACATGTGCTGCTGTATCTGGTGATCTGGTCTAAAAAGTAACAGGCAGTTAAGTGCAATGGGCAGGCATTGCTGGAGTCGTCCAGCTATTCTTCCCAAAGAAGCAGAACCATGGTATTGCTGGTGTTTTGTGCGAGAATTTTTCACATTCATATTGGATCACTGTGGAAGTTGGTTGATTTCCATATTCTTAGCACCACATGGTAAGTTATATTTGTTTGTGACCTATCCTGCAAAAGTATTACCTGTCTCAAACAGTATATTCATTTTAGCCAAGAACATGCTGCATGTAAAGGCTTACCCAAAGTTATTCTTTAATGAAATATAGAGGGATTTTGAAAGGGAATTATTTTTTAGTAGAGAGCCATTTCAGAGTTTCAACATACCTACCATGTCTGTATAGGATCCTGACTCTGTTTTCCATACATTTCAGGATTTCTGATGACCACTGGGACCCTATTCCCAGAGGATGCACATAGGTATAAATGCATACATGCAATTTGTGTACAATTTCAAGGGGTTGGGGATGCAACCCCTCAGGTCTAGAATCGGTGTTCTTAATGAAGAAACTGAATTTAAACATTTAAATTACTTTCTTAATTCAAAAATATAACCAGGAAACCCACCACCACGCTGGTGTTAAAACATAACCAAAGTTCACAGAAACAGTTACAACTTTATGCAGCAACAGCAGCCTCTGTGGTTTCCGTTTTATATTCATACCAGCATCTATAAATAATCCCTTAATCTGTAAATAAATTCTTACTTACAACAGATGAGGGCAACAAGAAAAAGCAAACATAGGTCAGGAAAATCTGCCATTGACTAGAAATAAGCTAAATGCTGACCTTTATTTTGGACAAATGTGGCTGACAGGTGCTTCAACTATGCTCAGGGATGGAAGGGCAGAGGCAGAAGAGAAAAATAGATGAGTCTCTGTTTACCTTTTTCTTACTGTTCTTTCCTCAGCTTAGCTTCTTTAGTTCAGCAAAGCAAATTGGTCTGAGTATACCTTGGTTCTTCCAACTCTTAAATTGGTCAGTGGAGAACGCAAGTCACTCTCACTTTGCTGTAGAGTGCACTTTTGCAAAGCTTTGAGTAGTCATTATCATGATAGAATCTCCTAGAATCTGGTGGTCAGTCCTCACAATTCATTTGTTCCCCTTCCACTTGTCTCTTTGTGTCTTCCCAGAGGTCAGCCTGGGTTGCCTGCCAGGGCCAGAGGCCAGTCATCATGCATGGATCCCAGCAGGCTGGGTTTTGCCACCTCCATTCTACACGGCTTCAGGCTAGTCCCTTTACTTTTCCAGACCTTGCTTCCCAACCATAAGATGAGGAGCTGCCTTCAACACTAAATGTCTAAGATCCCTAATCATAAAGGAAACATTGCCTTAGTTTGCCACAGTGCTGCTGATGCAAGGTACCAGAAATGGGATGGCATTTACAATGGGGATTTTATTTAGGGTAAAAGCTTACAGTTCTGAGGCCTTAAAGTGTCCAAATCAAAGTACCATCTTTCTTGGGTGAGTGGTGTTCCTGGCACCCTGCCACATGGTGATCAGGCATATGGCAGGGCACCTCCCCTCAGCTTTGAGCAGCCCGGTGAGCCCAGCCTCTTGCAGGCTTCATGCTTAAACTTTGGCTGCTATCAAAATTCCTCTCTCACATATCAGGGTCAAAAATGGCAGCTTCCTTTCTTTGGGTATGTGAGTCCCTCTCTGTGTCCCTGTTTATATCAGACCCAGCAAGGGGGCAGAGACCCAAGCTGGCTCATGCCTCACTAAGGTAGTCCAATTAAAAGCCCTAAAGTGATCTTATCAAATAATCTAATCAAAGGCCCCTTAATTGAACTGAATGAAATCAAAGGGTCCCATACCCACAAGAATGGATTAGCTTCAAGAACATGATTTTTTCTGCGATTCATAAATTCAAACTGTTACAAATATTAAAGGACGTCTATTGATCAAGCTGCTAGTAAGCACCAATATTGTGAAATAACGTATTTCAAAGCAATCAAACAGTAATGAGAGCAGAGAAAGGAGGACTTAGATTTCTCCCATTATTTAGTGCAGACTCTGAATAGAGTCCACATCTAAATGGAAAAGTAGAGAACCTGCACCACATCCAAAGAAGACACAAACATGTAAATGAAAGCCATCTGTTTATCAAATCCCACTGGTGCTTCAGGGTTCAGCTTGAGGTCTACCTCCTACAAGCAGCCTTCTCCAATTCAACTATACTGTCCACTTTTTTCTCTGACCTCCCACAACCCTACAGTTTGGATTCATTTATTTTTTAATACTACTGGGTTTTTTTGTGTGTGTGCTGTTTTCCATTTCATCTGTGAAGATCCTCACAGGTTATAAAACTCACTCTCTGATAAAACTAGTAGCTTCTTTTATTACTTTCTTACTCTTCTTCGGTATCCCCTATGGCCTTCAACAAAACACATCGTTTTTTTAAAATTTATAGAACTAAATTAAATTGAAGAAGAGAAATGAACACGTACATAGAAATTTTGCTGGGAGGAGGTTCTGCTGATCTGGTCTGTATTCATTCTATTTGTATCTAAGAGACTGCCAGAAAAGAGCAGCTTTCTTCTCCAACCCTTCAATTATTTCACAGATACATGTTGACTATGCACCAGGCATAATGCTCATCATTAAGGTGTGTGATAAGTGGCTCTTCTACCTCTTTTATTTGAACTTATAATTAGCACTATAGTCACTAAATATATGTCCCAGAGACTTAAATCTTTGGTCTGTTCACTTGCCACTTGAGCCCTGAATCTCAGCAGAGTTGCAAACCTACTCTCCAGTTCACTGGACTCGCCCAAGACAACTAACACAAGGATAATGATGGACAATGCCTATCCCAAGAAATGGCGTATCTACAACTGCAAGCAAGACAGTTCCGTCCATCTGCCCCATGGGATCTAAGCCCCCTTTCAAGCAGAAACTGTGTGGGCATCTCTATCCTACAATCCTCAATATTGAGGAATGAACAAACAGAAGGGGGGAATCCAACTACGGAACAAAGTAGACTTATTATTCTAGCAATGGAAGAATGTGTAACATTGATATAAAGGCAGTGGTCACCAGAGGTTCTGAGGGGAGGGAGAGGGAAGAATAGGTGTAAGATGGGGCATTTTAGGGATTTTGGAATTGTTCTGAATGACATTGCAATGAGGGATACAAGCCATTATGCATTTTGTCAAAACTGATAAAATTCTGCAGTGCCAAAGTGTAAGCTATAATGTAAACTATTGACCATGGTTAGCAGCAATGCTTCAATATATGCCCATCAATTGTAACAACTATACCACGCTAATGAAAGATGTTAATGGGGAAAAGTGTGGGAGGAGAAAATGTATATGGAATCTCTATATTTTCAATGTAACATTTATGCAATCTAAAGCATCTTTTAAAATAAAATACAACAAAAAATTTTAAAAGATATGTGATGGACAATAAATTCATCTCCAGTAGTAGAACAGTGTATATGTAAATGCCATTTTTCCACACACCTCAAAACAGTTTCCAAGGTCAGTTCTTTCTGCCCATCTGGGCAAAAGAGTCAAAGCAATGGTAACTGTGACTTGCACTGTGGTCAAAAGCCAAGACAAGATAATTGCATCTTGGTGCTTCCCAGGGGAGAAGAGAAGCACAAAACCAAACCCTGTCTCCGCACTTGAACAGAGCCATCTTCCAACCCCAGATCCTTTCAGACACATGGCCCTTGCAGACAGAGATGGTCCTTGGGGGAAGTGAGGGAAGAGATGGCCTCTCACAGCTCTCCCTGGAACAGAAAGAAGAACCAAGCCTTACCCAGCTCCATATGATTCACTCAGAAGAGGAAGCTGTCTGCTGGGACATGAAAAGATCACTTCCAACACCATTCACTGCAAGAAAATGCCAGCCCAAAGCATTGGTCCTGAAGCGTCAATATCCAGGAAGCACAAATGAAGGTGACAATGCATCCACAAAAAGTATTTATTGAAAATGTTTTAAAATCAGTATCTTTTACAGTTCTTAATTATCATCTAGAAAATACAAACACAATGAAGTTCACATTTGACTTGTAAAAAATAGAGGAAGAAGGGAAATTCATCAGTCTCACAGATTTAAGGAACTATCCTTAAAATGAGACACTGAGCTACAATAAATGTATCTTCTAGTTAAATAAGAAAGCAAATTCACATTGTCTAGTCCAGTGTGTGATAAAGAACTCAGCTCAAATATAAACACTGACACATACCCATGGACAGCTGTCCCTCCCACTGACACCCACCCAAGGCTAAGTTAACTGAGGTATTCAGGTTATAGGGATCTCTCATTCTATGACCAAAGAATTCCTTCTCCTGGAAAATTACCACCAAAGCAATTTCCGCCATGAAACAAGGACTCTGTTCTCACTGTGACAGGCAATTTTATAATTGTAGATGACCAACAAAGTCACTGAGAACCCACCCCCAGCCCCATATCATCTGGCAGTAAGCTTCTAACAGTTCATTGCAAAAAGAGAATGCTCTTTTCTGCTTCACAGCTACCTGTAAAAAGACACACAACGAGTACCTAAAGGTATTGTGTCCTACAGGAAGGCTATTAACACTAGGCAATAAAAAGCCAATGTGCAATATCCATAGCAGATATCAACTGGTCTTAGTGGCTCACTAAGTTTATGAAACTGATAGAAGTTTATGAAAATATAAATGGGTATACTCTCCAAAATCATAGTATTATGTCCAAAACTCGCATGGACCCATGCTTCCAAAATACATGTTCAAGAGGAAAAGGAACAATGTGAAGTTTCAAAACAATTAATAAACACATATTTCTGCAAATATATATGTCTATCACAGAGTAACATACACAATGAGCCTGAGACTGGTCTGCTAGGTGTCCAGATATAGGTTATGGAAGTAGACACAAGACTATGCTGCTTTGGTCTTGTGAAGTGCCTTCCTCTTCCTCACAGCACTGCTTAGAGGTAGACCACATATAACAGAGCGGGGCTATTTCAGTGAGCGAATGGCTCAATTCTCCCTCACGTAGCCAGCCAGCTGCCTGCATCTCCCTGTGCCTGGGGGTGTACATTACCCGTTTCCCTCTTGACCAGTGCAGATTAGCTGGTTCCTGTCTGATAGGGGGCACCTCAGGGAGAATAATACCCTTGTACTAAAGAGAAAAAGTTCACGTGTAGGTGGAGGGTTCAAAAACAGCAGGGACCTCACACTGTACAGCTGCCCACCCACACCGTCCCCGGCCCCATACGGCTTCCTGCTTCATGCCTTTTTCAAGACACACCCCAGCTCAAGCTTTGCTGGACAGGGAGCCAGGCTGCATGACTGCAAAGAATGAGAAAAAGAACCATCTCCGCCCCTCCAGTCACTGCCAGGTATGGCTATGTTAATTCACAGAATCTTCTCTGTAATAGGGAATGAATTTTCTTCATTTCCAAAACTTGGTGGAGTACTTTCAGATATAGACTGACCTTCATTCTGTAAAGAAAATATAGACAAGTAAAACACAAAATTTTAGATCATTCTGACAAACCTTGAGTAAAATTAGGATATTTATAAATTCCTAACAGGGAAATTTACTTTTCAGTCAATGTGTACCCATATACATATACAACTCTGAATACTTTTCAAAAGGCAAATAATATTTATTGTTTTTCATTTGTTTGTTTGTGTATAATTTACGATAAATGGGAAATATTTTGAGGTGACCTTTTTGATGCCAGGGACATTAGAATATTAAATCCTTTTTTATAATCTAATCACAAAATACCTTTAAATTTTCAGCTGTTAAAAACGTGTATAATAAATGTAAGAACGTCCGATGACAGAGATGGTGTATCCCTGGTAGAGGGCAGAGGTGCTGATGCAAGGACACTAGCAGACCCTTCACAAAGAATGTCTGTGTGTCCTAGAGCAGAGTTTCCCAATCTTCTTACAACTAACAACTGGAACTGGAAAATTCTTTGCTGTGGACAGCTGTCCTGTGCATTGCAAAATGTTTAAAATCATCTCCGGTCTCTACCCACTAGATGCCAGTATCATACCTACCCCGACATGTGACAACCAAAATTGTCTCCAGACATTTCCAAATACTTCCCACCGGGGACAGGAGAGCAAAGCTACTCCTCACCCTAATTGAGAATGATCGCATCTAAGCTGTCCAACTTTTCTGGGGAAACCATAAACAACCAAAATGGTTCTCCTGGATTTCCTAGAAAATCTTTTCAAGGACAAAACACTCACACTAGCCTGTCTGCCAGCAGCTAATGCATCAGTTTACTCCCAAAATGTGCAAACAAGATCACTGTCCCCACTGTCTGGAGCTTTTACTCTCTTCTCTCTTACTCATTTTACTAGCTGGTTCTTTCACTTGTGAAAAAAGCAGTACAAAATAATTAACCCATGTCCAAAAGAACTAATAAATTCTTTGGTATTTGTAAAACAGACTTCCCCACCTTATCCCTAGCCCTATCCTATTTATAAGGTAAAGTTTGAAGATAAGGTCAGGGTGAGGGGTGGGTTAAGGAAGTTCATTTTAAAATTGCTTTATAATTATATATGAAGGGAAATTTTTATTGTCATAAGGCATCAAATGCCTGCAGCCATGTCAAAATATGTCATTGTATTTCCAATTTAGAAAGTGAGAGGCACATACACGTGACACAAATCCGAACTGCAATCTAATTTAAGGTTTTACCACTAATGTACAGATATACAGACCACAGAGGGACCATGGACTGGCTTCTGGGTATCCTTGGAATCCCTGGAATAATTTGCAAAATTATACACAAAAGAAGGGACCCTGTAAGGGAATTTTTTTTCCCTGGGGAAAAGGCAGACGGCTGTCCTTTAAACTGTCCAAGGGGACATAGAAGTCAAACAAATTTAAGAATCTTTGTTCTTTGAAGAATGAAAACATTATCGTTGTGAGAAACTACTTACCCCACTGGCCACAGGGGGCTGAGCATAACCCTTCCACACCCATAATGCATGTGAACATGGGAAACTTGCCTAAGAATGTTCTTGGTCTCAAGTTGGTTTCTTCCCTCACCTCTGTGCACATCTCCTCCCTCTCTTTGGGGTTTGCCTCTGAGCTCCCCCAGCCCCTGGGCTGGTTCCCTCTTCTTCCTTCTCCACTTCCCAAGTAGTCAACACCTAACCTTTGATTTTGAGGGGGGGACTGGTACTCATAATTCTGAAAATATAAAATACCTCAGATACTGCAAACTCTTGCTCTGGGAAGTGGAGCCTGGGGTCTTAGAAAACGCCAACGGAAGAAACTTACGAAGAGAAAAAGAGAAGAATCTCCTGAAGAACAGGGACTTTATTTAGCTTGCAGCTGCATCCCTGGCACCTGAGACAGTATCCGGCCCAGGGAAATGTCTTTGAGGCTCTGTGGCTGAGCCCACCATCTTCCTGGAGCTCCCTTTAGGCCTCACAAGTGGTCTCTGCCCTTTATCACACCCTGAAAGAACTCCCAAGCTCATAATCCTCTTAGACCTTTTCTCACCCTCCCCCGACCTCTTCTGCCTCCATCCGGAAAGCCCGTACTGCAATTTAATAGAAGGAGAACACCCAACACCGGATGCAGGGCAGTAGCAGCTGCCACATGCACCAGGTGTAAGGTCAACCTTCCACGTAAGACCTGCCACCTCTTTATACAGAGGAGATCCAAAGATCTAATTTTTTTTTTAAATTCCCTTAAATAGAAAATAACCTCATCGCTCTCCACATGTATGCTGTTTTCCTGGCCCACAGGCACACTTTTTTATTCAGGATGCTCTGTGATGGAACTAGTTATACATGAGATTTTTCCATTAAGCTTAAATTTTTATTCATTTGGGAAAAGAACTCTTTAAGAACTGCTTTATGTAACTCTCTGCCTTCTTAAGACAAGACCAGTCTTTTCCCTTCTCTCATCAAACTATGTGTCATCATAGCAAACACCTGTTCTTTTACTACATACATTTGTGCTTTATACTCTTTCTGCCCTAATCCTCCAATTCCAGACTGCTGGTACAATGCCTGATGCTAACCACAGCTCTTTCTCATTAATTTTTTCCATTCATTCAACTAAATTTATTCTGTATCTACTAATCTGTTAAAAAGTGTTTCTGATATATTGTGAATCAGAAAACAAAATATCCAAGATTGTTGGCATTAAAACCTAACAAAATCCAATATACTTCCAAGTGAGGAATGAGAAGTAGAAAATGAGAAGAGATCAGAAGGGCAAAGCTTCAGGGTAGATGCAATTGTAGGACATTTCAAAGACTTGAAGTCATTTTTCATTACCACCTTCCTTTTTGCCATATTTTATACAGAGATTGAAAATCTTCAGATCCTGACAAGTGGGATGTTTGCTATGTTAATTAAATAAATACCAATTTCCTTGTTCTATTCTTAATTTCAAAAGTAAATAAGTAAATTTATTATAGTTTTCTAAGGAAAGAAATTATTTTGCTTTTCTACACTCCTCTATTAATTTCTTAATGGATCCAATGGCCTTTGACAGAAAAAAATAGGTTCCCCATCTTGGGAAAATCTTCCAACAATTTAGCTATCACCTTTATTTCAAATTCTTCAACATTTCTCTTGCAAATCTACACTGTTTCCTTGAAGATTGCTAATGAATTGTCAAGTAGGATACCAGTCTTAGAATGTGGGTCAACTGCAACAAGGAAACATTTAACAATCTTCATCATCTATTTTTTCCAAGATTTTTTCCCCAAGTACACTATCTGTGGTGGGTGGGGACTGTGTTACCTCTGCAGAACCTGGAACATCAACCTCACACAGAAAACAAGGGTTGAATGAAGGAACGAATGGTTTGACACAGCACCAAATCACCAAAGCGGCCAAACGAACGATCAGTCCTCAATCAGGTTTACTTTTTAATATCTTCTTTACTTGCTCTACTTACCGTAGAGAGAGAGAGGGATGCTGGATCAAGCCCCAAAGTCTCACAACCAGCTACGTTCTGCTCATGGAAATCCTGTAGCAAAATGCCCAGCACCAACTCCTCACTCATCATATACTTCATAAAATTGTCATCTTCCAAAGGAACCCCAAATTGCAGGTGATAGGTTACCGTGGCATTCTCACCACTGAAAGGCAAATCAAACAGCGACAGTAAAACATAAACAGAATCACATGGCAACTCAGGAAATCAATTTTAGCAATAACATTTTCTAATTCAGCATGTTCTTCAGTACAAAATGCAAGTGGTGTACCACCCTAGAGAATCCTTACCCATAAGTACATCACAGAAAACTGGGGCGATTCTAATGTCCTCCTTCCACCCAGCAACCATCCCCCTAGTAGTCCATAGGAGAGGCCATTGGAGGGAAAAGAGGCCAAACTATTTTCAAGGAAGATACACAGGCTTGCCATACACATTTTCTTCTGCCCCAACATGAACTTTTTATTCCCTAAGACTAGCTAGGCAAGCCTGCCCCTTTCTCATGTATTTCCTTTTCTATATTCTCTCCCTGTACCCTCTCCCTACCCAACAAGTGTGTGTCAGACTACTCAGTTTAACCAGTTCTTATTTAACCTATAAAAATGCTTAAATATGGCCCCAAAGTGCCTTACCACAGGCTAGGTCCAGAACTCCTGAATTCCCAGGGAGACTGCCTGTGTACCAACAGAAAATCAGACACCCCCTGCCTTTCCCCAAAACGAAAAACTTTCTGTCCCATTTCCAGCTCCAGAGGCCCCTACAGCAACAGGACCAAGTTGTGGAACTCTTAGTAAGGGGACCTAAGGAAAGGGAGTTTCCATCTTCCTAGCACTCATCTTTCTCATTTCCAAAAGAAAAATAATCACATAGCTATCATCAGTTAATTAGTGACTTATAATCGCTAATTAAATGCTACCTCAACGTTTACGTTTTTCACACGCATGCAATTAGTTTGGTCCAAAATGGCCCAGATTAAGAGCCAGTAATAAAATAATTAATATGTGGCCACATCTGGGACTATCACCCAAGGACAAGTTTTACAGAAGCCCATCAAAGTGGAGGGGATCACAAGCTGCCCCTGCTGTGGACAGGCAAGGAGCTCCCTCTCGCGGCCACAGAGCGTATAGGTCAATCCTCTCACACCCTGTGGCTGACAACTCGGTTTATAATTCAATCGAGGCAAAAAAATGTGCCAAACTCTATGTTCCAAACATGAGCAAGATTCAGCCAGGCCTCTGGAGAATCGGTTTCGAGAATGGCACGTCTAAGTACTATGGGGAGGCAAAAAAAAACTGTACTTTCCAACTCTAATCCAGCTACCCTAGTTTACACGTCATTACTGGTTCCCTGTGCTCCGCCCTCTAATTATCACTAATGATAATCAGCACCTTTACGGAGAGTCACTGCACTCCCAAAGGCAAGGACTCAGGCTTAAGAAAAGGACCAGAGACTGAGTTTCAGAAGACCCAGTCAGAAGCGAAAAAGAGGCTCAGGCTGCCTGACCCCTGCGGCCCTGTCAGGTCCTGGGAGAACTTACTTCCACCGGCAGAGGGCGGGTTTCAGGAAAGCCTGGGGGCGCCCCGCAGCCGCCCTGGAGCAGGTCGGGCAGCCCGTGAGCCCAGGGGATTCTCCCAGTTCCCAGCCGGACCTGCCCAGCTCTAAGGTCAGGGTGCTCCTGAAAACGTCTCAGCCCTACGGGCAGCAGCGGCAGAGATATCCTTTTGGAGGCAATATCTTTTGTTTCTCAATTCAACTTTTTAGAAACTCTGCCTGGATTTTTTTCAAGTGAAACAAAAGTACTTTCTAGAGAGAATTTCTTTCATCAAAATACTAAAACTCCCTGGGTTTTTCTTTCAAATAACTTTTAAACATATTCTCCAACCGTAAATGTGGCCATGTTTGACTCAGCTTTCTGATGGGTTTTCCCCGGGCTACCCGCCGTGGACTGGACTCTTGGGAAGACTCTTAAAGGCTTTTAGGGTCTTTCTTGTCTCAACTCTGACTCAGTCTTTGAATGTCAAGTTAGGACAAGGGAACAGAGGGAAGTGTGTTGGACCGGATCATTTTATCCATTTCTCCCTTTTCTATTGGCATTTTAAGACCAGCAGCGTATGATTAAAATGAGCATCATCAGAATACGTCAACGTAAAGCAACATGCACCCTGGGAGCCTATAAAGAAGGGAGAATAATACTGATGAGGCAACTTGCCACTGTACGTCCTGACAAGCATCAAAGGCATTTTAGTATATCCATGTTAGTGTGCTTTGAAAAATGTATGGTTTGGATGGGAGATCTCGATAAATATAGCCTTTGACAGTCACATTCCAGGGATATCTTAAGAACAGTGGCTTGGGTGGCGGACTTGGCTCAGTGGTTAGGGCGTCCATCTACCACATGGGAGGTCCACGGTTCAAACCCCGGGCCTCCTTGACCCATGTACAGCTGGCCCATGCACAGTGCTGATGCGTGCAAGGAGTGCCCTGCCACGCAGGGGTGTCCCCCGCGTAGGGGAGCCCCACGCGCAAGGAATGCGCCCCGTAAGGAGAGCCGCCCAGCGCGAAAGAAAGTGCAGCCTGCCCAGGAATGGCGCCACACACATGGAGAGCTGACACAAGATGACGCAACAAAAGGAAACACAGATTCCCGTGCCACTGACAACAACAGAAGCGGCAAAGATGATGCAGCAAATAGACACAGAGAACGGACAACCGGGGTAGGGAGAAAAATAAATAAATAAATCTTAAAAAAAAAAAAAGAATAGTGACTAACAATGCTTGGCCCTGTAAATCTTGTTTAAATTGCCATCAGTAGTCCTAATCCTCAAAAAGATAGTAAAATGATTCCTCAACACACATACACTCTTTTGTCCACATCTCAAGAATATTAAATACTGGAAGTAAATTATAAAAGAAAAAATAAATATGTGTGTGTATAGGTTATACATGTATAGTATATAAATACATGTATAGAAGAAATCACACCAAACTGTTGATGGTTGTTAATTTTGTAGAAGGGAGTGGAACTGATTATGTATGTGGGACACACATTGTTTGGGAGTAGTGACAGGGGTGGGGGAATGAAGGTGACTTTTCCTTTAGTATATATTTTTAACATTACACAAGGAGAATCTGTGCCTGTATTATTTGTGTTCCTCAAAAGTAAAAGCCAGCATATGGATTACATCATTTACACCACATGATGATCTGAGATCTAGTCCTATTTCTTTGTTTAGCTTATTTGAGCAAACACTGTTAAAAAGGAATGGTTGCCCTGGAATTGGCTTATACTTCTTCTATTTTACCTTGATTGAATCATAGAATTAATCTGGGCTTTCAGTTTTCTCATTTGTAAAATAAGGGGGTTGATTTCGTTGTTCACCAGAGACCCTCCCAGCACAGACACTCAGTGATTCTATTTATTATTATGGTCCCCTTGTTGCTCAAAGTCATCCCAAGTAAATGGGGGAGGGGGGGGAGGAGGGAGGCAGGTGAGAAGGGGCTCTTTCCAGAGAAAGAAACTAAAATGTAACTTTCCACACTCTTACCTGATGTTCACTCTTTCAACTGAAGTAAAATAACGACTCAGAGATGGAGATGAACGGTACACATCTGTAAGCTAAAACAAACAGCAACAAATAAAACCACCACTGTACACGTTATTGATGGATCATACTGTGTATCACCTGAAAAGGCAACACTATTCCTGGACAAAGGAAATTCCACTCTAGCTAAGAATTAACTTAGCCAGTGGCTCTGGACCAAGAAATAGAGCCTACCATAAACAAAAACTCAAGTTAACACTTTTTTAAAAGAATCCAGTAGGGACCGTCCAAGTGACTAGACTGGGGATTCTCAACATCTCTCAGGCACTGCATTGCTACCCTGTGGCCCTAGTGGTGAGAGGTGGTGAGCAGCTGGAGCCCACGCAGAGCCCAAGGAAGACAGGGAGGAGAGAACACCTCCAAGTGGCTATGGCAGGACAAGCAGCACAGAGCACTCAGCATCTGGCGCCCCATTAGACAAGGGCTGCTTTTTCCTTTTTCCAGCACTTCCCTATGACAGTTTGAAGTTCTTTTATGAATCCCCAAAAGAAACCAATCCATTCCTGTGGGTGTGAAATCCTTTTGATTGGACTACATCAATGAGGCATGACTCAGGTTGTATCTTCGCCCTCTTACTGGGTATGAGAAAAATGGAGATGCAGAGAGAGACACACAGAAGAAGAAAGCTGCCATATTTGATTCTGCCATGTGAGAGAAAGGACTCCAGTTTTGCCCACAACTGAGCAGCAAGGAGAGAAGCCCCCAAGAGGCTCAAAGAGCTGAGTTCCAGGGAGAGATGAACCATATGCCTAACACCTCACAGCTGAACTCGGAAAGAAAGCAGAGCAGCCGAGCCTGATAGAGAAGGCCTGGGAAAAGACAAGACTGTTGCCCTCAGCTGAGCTCCAGGAGACAGTAGATTCTGGAGGGGAAGGCAGAGGCTTTGGCAGAGATCAGGGGATATCTTGCTTCTCCACATGGCAGCTGACTTTGGTGATAAAGCATCTCTGCCGGTGCCTTGATTTGGACATTTCACAGCCTTGGACTGTAAGCTTTTACACCAAATAAATACCCTTTATAAAAGCCAACACACTTCTTGTACTTTGCATCAGCATCCCTTTGGCAAACTAAAACATTCTCATTGTAAGGAAAAACAGCCATTTTAAACAGCAAGTATAGCACTTTCCTCTGGACAAAGGGACAAAGTGGAGCTGGTCTACAATGACAAAGAAATGAAGGCCTGATTTTATGCATGAAATATTACAAACATCATAAAAACTAATGATACCTGTGTTCCCACTGCCCAATTTCATACTCTCATATTTTGCCATATTTAGTTCAATAAAGTTATTCCTATTTACTGTTCCATTTTCCCTTCCCTCCCTTTCCTAGCAGTAATCATTATTTTGATTATACTTTCCAGGCATATTTTTATAAATGTCCTACTTGCCTATGTAAAAATGGCATACAATTTGTGTTTTTTATTCAAACCAAAGGTCCCATAATCTACATAATCTTCTATGCCTTGCTTTTTCTTTCACTGTAGATCACATTTGAGTTTACCCATACTGAAACATTATAGATAGATTCATTCTACTACTACTACTACTAATAATAATAATAATAATAATATGCCTGCTTTCCTTGCAGGTTGAGCTTCTTATGGCAGGGATCATATCTGTCCTTCCTTCCTCCCTTCTCTGTTCCTCTGCTCCTTCCCTCCTTCTCATTCTTCCTTAGGGCCTAACATTGTGCTTTGTGCATAGCAGATCTCACCATAAATTTTAAGTTAACTGGTTAATTGGAGCTGAGTTGTAGGGTTGAAGTAGAAAACTTTAAGTGTCCATTTTAAGATTCCTTTTGGAGATACGGTCCCCTACTACCATTAGGACATATTTACATTGTGGGAGCTGTTAATCACACTGTCTTCTTTGGGCCCTGAGAGAATGAATTGGGGGGCCCTTAAGCAGATGTGGCTCAAGCGACAGAGCTTCCACCTACCATGTGGGAGGACCTGGGTTCAATCCCTGTGGGTTCCTGGTGAAAAAGAAGAAGAGAAAGCGTGCCTGCATGGCAAGCCAGTGCCTACCCAAGTGCCTGCGCGGTGAGCCGGTGCCCACACGAGTGCCTGCATGGTGAGCCAGTGCCCTGCGCAAGTAAGTCACGCAGCAAGATGATGACACATCAAAAGAGAGACATAGGGAGAGTCAAAGTGAAGCACAGCAGAAACCAGGAACTGAGGTGGCACGATTGACAGGGAACCTCTCTCCCCATCAGAGGTCTCCAGAATCGAATCCAAGTGAATCCTATAGGAGAGAAATGAGAAGAGAAGACAAAACAGACAGCAAAAACAGCAGGGCAGGAGGAGGAGAAGCAGGGGAAATAAATAAATCTTTAAAAAAAAACAACAACAACATTTCCTGGGAAGTGGATATGGCTCAAGCAATTGAGCACCTGTCTCCCACATGGGAAATCCCAGGTTTGGTTCCCAGTGCCTCCTAAAAAAAATAATAAAGCAGACAAGGAGCAAAAACAAAATGAGTTAACAACAAACAAAACAGAAAAGGAGCCAACTTGGGAGAAAAAAAAAAACATGTTCTGGCTCTGACATTGTCAGATTGTCACTCTGACAATGACAGGATGATGGGGATGGCCCCAGCCAATCTCCCTGGCCTGGTTGCAAAGCTGCAAGTCACAAAGGCTCCTTCTCCCACCCCATGAAGGATACCACCATCCATCCACCAGCCACCCACCAGAAGCCTGGAGGCATACTCTCCCTCACTCCCCAATCAGTCAATGAGTCCTGTGGAGCAGAGTACCTCTTAAACCTCGCTGGAATCTTCCTTATTCTCCCTGACACTTGCATATCCACTAATGTCCTTTTATCTAGAACATTCCTACCTCATCTTTCAAGATCCTTTCTGTGTATCACCTCCACCAGGAGACCCTCTAAGCTTCCATCCCCACCTCAGAGAGTTTAGGTGCCCCTCCTTTGTACTTAGATAAAACATTGTGTGTATCTTGATGACAGACCATATCACACTGATTTATAATTATTTAATTGTTTCCTCTACTTGGACTGTGAGCCCATTTAGGGCATAGACTGTGTGACCCTGGCATTTGGTGTGTTGTTTAACACATTGTAGACCCTCAGTGAATACTACAGGTCGAATCAAATGTAAGCCTGAGGGAGTAAACAGAACACTGTCAACAACGATGCATTTAGCTGGAGGCCAGGGCTCCTCCTTTGGCTTTTGCACTACAGGAAATAAGCTTCTAAACCAAAATCCAGACAAGTTCAAGATTGAAACTTCTGATTCTATAGTTCTATGCCATCTGTTCTGGTAGAATTCAGATTCTGATGTGAAAAACTCAGTAAATATAATTAGACATAGACATAATTACCCTTTTAGTAAGCAGATTAAGCAACTCCTCAAAATTACACTCTTCTGGAATCTTCAGCATAACCAGGAATGTTTTATTTGATGATAATTCAAGTATTTCATTTTCATCTTCATCAATGTAAGTTGCTAAAGAAAGTAGAGGAGGAAATAAAAATAAAGGTAAACACACACATAAAATAATAAACTTATTCCACTGGCTGTTAAACTTTTTTTAAAAATGACGCCTATTCCTCAAGGGTAATGTGGACCCAGTAAACAAATACAAATGGAAATGTTTCCATACAACGGAATGCTATTCATCTATAAAAAGAAATGAGTTATCAAGCCATGAAGACATGGAAAAATGCATAGTACAAAGTGCAAGTGGCCAGTCTGGAAAGGCTACAGACTGTAAGGTTCCAACTATACGACATTCTAGAAAAGGCAAAACTACAGAGCCAGTAAAATGATCAGTGGTTGCCGTGGTTTCAGGGGGGATGAAGAGGTGGGGCACAGGGTAATTTTAGGGCAATGAAACTATTCTTGTTACCATAATGGATACATGACAACATGCATTTGTCAAAACTCATAGAACTGTACAGCACAAGGACTGAACCTTCATGTAAACTATGGACTTTAGTTACTAATCATGTATCGATATTGAGCCATCATCACTTGTAACAAATGTACAAATGTTAGATGTTCATAATAGGGGAAACTACAGGGAAGGGGTGGGCAGTATTTGGAAACTACTTTGTGCAATTTTTCTAGAAACCTAAAACTACTCTAAAATAAGGTTTATTAAAAAAAATGTTTTCTCCTCTCAGTAAGACCAAGACAACAGGGAGCTTGCCACTACACTGATAAAAAATCTTGTTTGATGGCTTTAAGGAGTCTGATTCCACTACATAACATTCTGGGAGGAGGGCAGGCTGGAGGGACGGAGGTGCTGGGCTACAGTAGTGGGGGGTGGCAAACACTGGCTGATGGGGAACAGGGAGTGCGAGCAGCCCACTTCCTTGCATCACGTTCCAGGTCTGCAGTATCAAAAAGCCATGCTGAGGAAGCGACGTCATTGAACAGAATCAGACGTGGGACTAGAAAACAAGCATGTTAAGTCCATGTCTTTAAATCTCCCAGGGAAGGCAAGGGAGGAATGTGAAGTCATCCTGTAAAGTGTGGTGTCCTACAGGAGAAGAATGGTGACACAATGTTGGCAGACGGGAAACCAAGCAGCACCCCCCAGGGCGGGGCGCACAGTAATTACATTCTTGGAACAAGGAGAGCCCTGTGTTGCTGCTAGTGTTCTAAAGGCTGTTAGCTAAGCGATGTTTGAACAGTGTTAAAGGCAAAACATACAAAGTTGGGAGTTGGGAGCTAGAAGCTGGCACAATTCTCGCCTGGCTCCACACCAGCCTCCCCAGCTGGGCCCACACAGGGGACCACCTTTCTGGTCCTGAGAAAGGCGTGGGTGAGTAGAAAGAGGTGCTTTCACTGCCCCAGAGCAGACCTTTCGCTGAAACCCTATGCTCCAAACATAGCAGCAATCTGCCTCTTTCACTGGACTTTTAAAAAAACCAGCGTGGAATAAATTCAGTGTTTATGGTGAGAAAGCAGGTAAAAAATAGAAGGATGCTGATATCCATGAGGAAATCTGGAAAAATGAACCATTAGGGGGCAAGGAAATGTGCCAAAAATAGTTACTATAGCAGGACTGAGAACGCTGGTCTTCAAAAGGCCTGCTTGCAAAGTTGGTCCTTGGCTGGCATCCGGGAACTTAGATCAGACAGGTTCCCACCATACCCTAAAAGAAAAAAATGTTTGGGCCAAAACAATGGGGCTTATGCAACACCTACTTTCCTCTGGGAGTCTAGAACGTTGGTGTGTGGGAGGCAGAGGGTGCACACAGGACCAACCTCCAATAAGAACCCTGGACACTGAGTCTTTAGTGAGCTTCCCTGGTAAGCAACATCTCACACATGTACACATTCCTTGTGGGAAGATTTAAGTGTGACATCCCTAGGAGAGGACTTTTGGAAACTTGTGCCTGGTTTCCTCCTGACTTCACCTTGCATACTTTTACCCTTTACTGATTTTGCTGTATATCATTTTGCAGTAATAAATCATAGCCTTAAGTATAACTACAGCCTGAGACCTATAAGTCTTCCTGGTGAATCACTGAAGCGAAGCCAGGTCTTGGGAATCCTCAATACTGGAAAATATCTCTGCAGCCTTATTAGTTGGAAGTCATTACTTTTTGTCTGATAAGTTATACACTCATTGCAGAAAAATTGCAAAGTATAAGAAATTGTATCAAAGCAGTAAAAATGCTAATTATCCTTCAATCCAGAGTTTTTTACCCCACATTTTATTACATATATTTGAGGTCTTATTGAGTTGGTAATTTCTATCCTGCTTTTGTTGTTGTTGCTGTGATTGTTATTGTCTTGCTTCTTTTATTGTTGTTTAAGATTCTAAAAGTATATTTTGGAATTCCTTGCAAAGATTATCTTAATGGCTACATAATAGGCTAACCCATTTTCTAAATCTGACATTTAGCGTTTTCAGTTTTCCACTGTTATGAAAAAATTGCTACAATGCATATCTTTGAGTTCTACATCCTGCCACCATAGAGTACAATAGCAGATATCAACACCTGAGAAAGGAATAGAGACACCAGAGGTATATACAGGATTAAAATAACCGCTAAACTCAAGGGCATTGAGAAGAGATGTCAAGTTTGAAAAGAGGCCTACAAGAATAGCTCTAATAACATGTATTATTCAAATAAGGAACCTATACACAAAGATCTGGCTACCTAGTTGTGTTTGTTAAAATAACAGCAAAAAATAAGTTTTTAGGTTTGGCTAGTTGGGAGTTTTTCAGGTCACTAATGAGATTTAATCTGGACAGGACTTTCCATGCAGAGAAAATACGTTTAAAAAAAAAACTCACAGAGTTAAATAACCATGTTATCTCATGTGATCCTCAAATCAACACTATGAGTTAAATATTACTGCTTCAATTTCTCAATGAAGATATTGAGGCTTACAGAAAATGCACAATTTGTTCAGGTCAAAGAACTAGCAAGTCACAGAGCCACGGTATATTTACAGACAGACTCAGACATCATTTACTTTTTACAAATGTGGAAACTGAGGCCAAAAGGGTTGAAGTGCTTGCCTCAACTTACACAACTGGATCTTGACAGAATTGCACCAAACCTTGGTTTTATGACTCTCTGTGAAACTAGAGGACAGATAGGGATTATAATTTCACATGGATAATGATAACGATTGAGATGGTGATAGCTATTTCCAGGTAGAGATCTCCAGCATAGAGAAAGACTAAAACTCAGAAAGAATGTGGAGATGTCCATCTAGGAATCACCTCCTAGAGGGGATGGCTACTGCCCTGGGAGTGAATGAGCTCTCCAAAGGAAAGAAAAAGATTGAGATAAGTAAGAAGACTGAGGACAAGCGGCAGGCACCACGCTGCAGAGGCAGAAGGCCGAAACAGCAAATGAGATCTAAGGTCTCAGGAGAGTACAATGCAGACAACAGAGCTGAAAGCTGCAAATAAAGCAGGAAATGAGAGAAAGGCCATTGAATTTCATGATTGAGCAATTGCTAGTGACTTTGGGAAGGACAATTTGGGACCAATGGATATGAATGGCTTATGAGTGAGAAAGAGGTTACATCCAAATTCTCATTCCTCTTTCAAGAAGTTTGCAGTGAAAGAAGGGGGGCGGGTGGGGGGGAGGATATCTAAGTAAAATAGCACATAGTTCTGATGAAAGATTGTTTTGAAGGAGAGATGTTAGCAAGTTTAAAGAAGCTTAAATTGGCAAGTGAGTAACCGTTCCTTATTATATTTTCTAAAGAGTTTTCTCCACATAGTTTCAACCACATACCCAACAATTTCCCATGTTCATCTGTTCCCCTCAATTCCTGGGTCTAGCCTCCTAACCCTTGACCTCCTCAAGCCTGCAAAGCCCCACCCAATAGTATTCCTATCCCCCCCTCCCGTCTTATCCCCTCCTTACACAACTACTTACCTCTACTTTATCATAGATTTCACCCATGTAGGCATCAGCTCACAACCTCCTTCTCCCCCGCAATTGCCTGTAAGCCTATCATCCAGTCTCTAGCTCTCTAAGACAGCTTGATTTGCTTATTTCACATCAGAGAGGTCGTGTAATATTTATACTTCAATGCCTGGCTTGCTTCATGCAACAGAAGGGACTTGAAGTTGTCCTAAATGATAGTGCAGGGACAGATGCTGGACATTATATATCCTGACATAAGCCACTGAATGGGCTGGGGGAGAGTGTAAACTACTATGTAAACTATAATCCATGTATATATAAACACATATAAAAATGTGTTCACCAAATGCAATGAATGTGCCACGATGATGAAAGAGATTGTTGATATGGGAAGAGTAGGGGGGGTGGGGGGTGGGGTATATGGGAACCTCTTATAGACACATTTTTTGTTTCTTTCTTTCTTTCTTTCTTTGCTCTGCTCTGCTCTTTTCACCCCAGGGTTGTTTTTTGAAGGGGGAGGAGTTACTGGTGCTTCAAAGCCCAGGTGTGGAACTTGACAGAGCCAAGCTGGGACTTCATGAGCTGTGAGCAGCCTTCCCCTGGGCCCGGTCCCCTGCCCAGGAGAAGCTTGGAGCCTTGGGTGAGCTGGGGCTCTGAGCCTGGGAAGCCTGGAGCAGATGTCCAGGTGGAGCCTGTGACAACGCCTATCTACGCTGCCTTGACTTGGGACTTCTGTCCCCAGTACACCTTCCTGGGTGGGGGAAGGGGCGATGTTGCAGGTGTCTTGTGAACACCCCAGTGAGTGGCTTTGTGGGGACCACAGGACGCCTAAGCTCACACTCTGCTGGGTCCACTGCTCCAGCTGTCCTTGCCTTTGGCACAGGCTCTGGGAAATACTCAAGTCTGGGATTTCTGGGGGCTGGGTTTATAGCTGTGGCCACAACAGAGTTTGTTTTCTGTACTCTCTGGCCTGGTTCATTAAACCAGAAACAGGCTGGTTTTTTGCCTTCCAACAGCTCAGATGGATCTTTTGTTGATGGGGAGAGACTTGTGGCAATATTCCCAAGGTTCTAGAGTTCTCCATCTTTAACTCGCTCTCCCAAACTCTTCCCCCTCCCCACCCCCCAGCCTACTCTTCCTGCTTTCCCCTGTCCCAGGTCTCTGGATCTTGTTTCTCTCTATCTCTGCATCTGGTCAAGAGCCTGCTAGATGAAGAGCTGGGAGGAGGGGAGGGTGGAGAGCTCTCCATGGTGGGGGTGGAGAGGTCCTTTGATTTGGTCTCTTATATTTTTTAATGTAATATTAATTTTTTTTTAATTGGCAAATGCCTGAGGTTGCTTGAAGAGAGCGGGTGGGGGTGATGGTTTCTGAGGGCCCACAGTTTGGAAAAAGCTGGAGGGTATGCAAGGGAGGGCATGAGTTGCAGAAGTCAGTCTTGGTGAGGTGGAGAAATATCAAATACTGGAGAGAAAGAGGAACAGCTAGGTGAAAATGTGAAGACATTACAAAGACTGAGACTATTGAATTGCTATCATGTTCCTAACCCCAAGACCTTGGGTAGCTTAGAGCTTGCTCATGCTACCTGCCCTGGATTTTCCCATGAGTCACCCAGCACGAGGAAACATTGCCCTGTGAAACCTGTCTGTCTGCCAGGACCACGTGCTATCATAAGATGCCGCTCTTATTCCATCCTCAAAGGCAAAACAAATCTACGCAAAACAGCATCACTTGGATGTCCCTGCTTACATCTTAGCACCATAGCTTACATCTCCTACTCGCAGAAGGATCTGTGTGTTAAGATAATAAAGGAGTCAGGCAGAATCTACAGTGCTAGGGGATATCAGCTAAGGGTCCTTGGAAACCAGACCTCCAGACTGGAATCCCCAGATTCTGCCCATAAAATTGGCCATTTTTAAAGGATTTCAGTGTCTGCTCTGAGGATGTGGAGGGCTAACCTCTCCTCCACACTGGGTGGGCAGACCCTACTTACTCATCGCCCTCAGCCAAATCCACAATCCTGAATTTGTCATCACATCAATGACAAGGGGTAGAATGGTGGGTGAGCCTTCCAGATGTAGGCAGTAAAGGGGTGTATTATCTGTAAAGAGTTAACAATAATAAAACTGACTGCTAGTTCTGTTTTTTATTATCATCCTAGGCTGGCAATTCTTAACAATGGCAGTAAGGAAATATTCCTCCCCACCAAGTAACCTGCCTTTGGTACTCCACTGTCCCCTCCCCAACCAGTTATCCTTTTCATTCTGGCAAGCATTTCCTGTCTTCTGCTGTATCCACTCCAGCTCAACTTGACACTTACTAACAAAATCCACCTCTGAGGCTCAGTCTAGGGACTGTAGAGCCTTGAGACAGGAGATTATGGGGTTGGGAGGTGGGGCAGAAAGGCAAATGGCAAGTACAGTTCCTGAGAACCTTGGCTTCTTAACAAACCCAGAAGCCTCAGATTCAGCCCTCGGCTCTCCCAGCACTGCCCTTTTTCCAGGCAGCAGTGTTTTCTGCACAGTTTCAAGGAGATGCTCAGAAGTTCTGCAAATACTGTCATTAGGCTTGGCAATTAGACAATGGTGATTATTGCAGACTGCCACCCCGAGAAGTGCACACAGAGCTGTTCTGGGTGAGGCTGAGACTAGCTGAGGGGAGCCCTGTCCCCACCTTTTTAACCTACTGCACCACCCTGCTGTCTACCATGACTTTCCACAGGGCCTCCAAGGGCTAAGTTGCAGAGAAAAATGAAAGTATTTCCCCAATTAAAAAAAAAAAAGTGTGCTAAATCTCTTCTACAGTATTCATATATTTTAAGATACAAATTTACAATCGAATTGAAAATGTTCACACCACAAATGTTAAAAAATCCTTCCCTGAACATCTTCCTATAAATTTTCTTGTCTCCCTGAGAAACTGTTAGGAGGGAAATGGAATACCTTCATCTGCATATTGTTCTTTATGAGTTGAAGAGAATGACTTTTTGAGAATGGAAGACAGCTCTTGGGTCTTAATGCTTTAGGAATTCCTGAGTATTAAATCTACTGGATCTGTTGACTCATCCTTTGTTATAGGCCCCAGATAGCCAAATCAGTCACCTTTCAGGAGAGTAGCAAGTGGCTGTGATACCACAGGACTGTGTGACTCAACTTCAGTTTCAATGTGCACAGGTGGGAGTGGACATGAAGAGGAAGTATCAATGTTGACATCAAGCAAGTGTCCTCAGCATGAAGTAGGAGGTGTGGTGCCTCTTATTAACTTCTTCCTACCTGAAATCAGCCTATGGCCTCAAAGAATCGACTATCCCACCTGACAATAACTATGCCTTGTGAGTAAACATGGTGCCTATGCCTGAGAAACTCACTTTGCTGGAAGTTGGCATGTGTCATCAAGGTTTCCCATTCCTTTGGGGACTATCAAGTATGGAAACAGGAGAATAAGGGCGTAGGATGAGGGAGAGCAGGAAGGGAATAACAAAGTAGTTCCTGAGGAAAATTCCCAGGACTCACTTTCAGGACACTCAGGCACACCTCACTGTTGAAAGCCCGACTCAACCCAGTATCTCCTGGAGGGTGGTTCACCCTCAGGGCTACCCAGGCCAAAGAAACAAACCCCTTCTATCATCACCACCACATAAAAATTAAAACAGTTTTCTTTGCTCTTCTGAAATTCAAATGACTGCCCAATGGAGGGTGCAGATTTATGTACCATAAAAATTTGATAGCCAATCTAAAAGACTAAAAAAGAGAAGTTAAACAAATGGTATGGAGGACTAAATCAAACAGTCATAAAAAAATTGATGTACACAAAGAATTTTTAATGGCCCTTCAAAATGATGCTTCAAAATTAAAATCCTAAAGATAAGCTACAAAACTGTTTAAAAAAAAATCCAATCTCAAATTATGTTTTAAAAAATGTAGGTAAGTTAAAGACTAGAAGAAAATATAACAAAACAATAATGTGGATGTATATTTTGGGTAAATGAAAATATATTATTTTTATATTCACAATAAATAATAAATGAGATATATGTAAAGTATATAGTTAGCAAGATTTAAGCATTTGATTTATACAATTATTAAAAAAAGTTATTTCTAAAATAAGGTAAAATAATAATCTACAGACATGTTTCTATCAAGTTTTTAAAAACTCTTTCAAACACATTAATCTTCATTTTGTCATAATAATAATGTACCAGGTATACCAGATAAAGTGGAGTCATAATTTTGATTTAAAAATTTTTAAAGAAAAAATCTCAAACAAGCAAGTATAGAGGTGTAATAAATATAAATTAATGTTTAAGTACATTAAAATTTTAAGGAATATCTATCTTCAATGTCCAATGGGTAGAGTTTAGCTCTAAAACTCTAGTCTCCAGACTTAAAATAAAACAAAAATCAAGAATCAGTTATATCTCCCACTCACTCTACATTTTACAAATCAGTCTCAAATTCATGTTATAAATAATGAAACAGCAATAATCCATCCTCTATTTTTATATGTCATAGGCTTTAAACAAGTTCTTAAAATGTGTCAACTTACTCATGCTTACATCCTCTTACCTCCAGCAACACATAAGCTTATGATGATCAATATAATGAGACCTAGAAAAATGGAGGCGATGATCATCCACAGTTTACACTTTCCTACCAAATTCCTATTACAGGAGCTCCAGGGACTTTCCGTGTCAGCCTAGAAAATAGAGGGAGATTATGAGGCTGTCATTTGATGGCAATAAACATATTTTACTATCTCCTATGGGTCAGGGATATGGAAATGTAGGTAGCAGATCCTGACTTCAAGGGACCTACACTCTACTCAGTTAAGTTTACAAACACAGGTAATAAGGGGCAGAATACACACTCACAAAGAAGTTAGCAAGGAAAAGCTCTGGGAGTTCTGAGGAAGGAAAGTTTGGAGGGATTTAGAAGGCTGAATAGAGAAAGGCATTCCAAACCATAGCAAGTATTCACAGAGCTGGTCCATAATGGGGCTGATTAGACTGTGGGTTTCAGAGGCAAGCAGTGAGATTCCAGGTCATAAAAAGTGAAAGGCTAGGGCATATTTGAGAGGACTTTGAATGCTGCCAGAGGAATTTGGACTTAATTTGATATGCTCTTGGGAGTTCCTGAAGAATTGGAGTGCATGTGCTGAGTTTAAGATTAGTAGAAAAAATTATGTATAGTTTAGATTGGACAAACCAAGAAAAAGCTAAGAGGCTATTGTTGTGTCCCAGATTTGCTGATAATAAGGACCTGGGAAGGGAAATCAAGAGACAGACACTAAGACATAAGGTCCAATTGATGACGCAGGGAGGCAAGGTGAAGTGTCAAAGGAAACAGTGACAACTGCTGTGGTTGCTGAGCTCCAACACAGTTTCACTTTACCCTAACAGCACTTCAAGACAGGAGTTAACTTATTTCAAGGATGCAACTGAGATTAGTGAGGACTGATCCCTGTTGTGTGACTGCAGAATTCACACTCTCCCTTTTGTCCACAGCCCTCCACCCCAGCCACCATATCACTGTGGAGAGCTCCAGGTTTTCAAAGAGCCTGGCTGTTCTGGTAGCACCTCCATGACTATACTAATTCCCGCTGCACCTTTCCCTTAGAAAATTCCTACTTGGAGACCCAGGGAAATGACATAATGTGAGAGGGAAAAAAAATGTGTTTCTGCATCTAACACATCTGGGTTCCAATCCTAGCTATCCCACTTCAAGGAAGCAAGTTACTGAAAATCGCTAGTCACAATGTCCTCAACTGTAAAATATATACTTAATAAATCCAGTTCACAGGGCTGTTGCAAAACTAGAGATAATGTACATGAAGCACTTGCTAAACAAATACACTAAACAAATGTGATAGAAAAGTTTTGGTAATGGATGGTGGTGATGGTAGCATGCCATTGTGAACATAGTTAACATTACTGAACTGTATTCCACAATGTGGTTAAAATGGGAAATTTTATGTTGCATATGTGGTACCAGAAGGAATTTTTTTTAATTAGTTCCTTTTTTCCTAAAGATTTATTTTATTTATGTATTTATTCCCCCTCCCCCCACCCTGGTTGTCTGTTCTCTGTGTCTATTTGCTGCGTCTTCTTTGTCCACTTCTGTTGTTGTCAGCGGCACGGGAATCTGTGTTTCTTTTTGTTGCGTCATCTTGTTGTGTCAGCTCTCCGTGTGTGCAGCGCCATTCCTGGCCAGGCTGAACTTCCTTTCGCGCTAGGCGGCTCTCCTTATGGAGTGCACTCCTTGCGCGTGGGGCTTCCCTAAGCGGGGGGGGGGGGGGGCACCCCTGCGTGGCAGGGCACTCCTTGTGCGCATGAGCACTGCACCTGGGCCAGCTCCACACGGGTCAAGGAGGCCCAGGGTTTGAACCACGGACCTCCCATGTGGTAGACGGACACCCTAACCACTGGGCCAAGTCTGCTTCCCCAGAAGGAATTTTTTAAAAGAAACCATAGAACTGTGAATCCTAATGCGGTCTATGGACTTTCATTAATTATATTAAAACAGCATTACTTCCTTAATTGTAACAAATGTACCACACTAATCCAAAATGCTAATAATAAGTAAAAGGGGGTGGGGTGAGGGGTAGTATACAGGAACTCTGTTCTTTCTGCATGATTTTTCAGCAAACCTACAACTGCTTGAAATTTTTTATTTAATTTTTTACATTTTAAAAATTAAAAAATAAATATAAGGAACTCAGCAAATGGGAGCAAATCATTAGTCAGTACTCAAGAGTTCACCAATCCCACAGAGCAGCAGCAGGCACATGATGAAGCACTCCTGGTTCAACCCTTTCTTCACTTTCTCTCCCACCTTTATTTTGGTGGCTGCCATCAGAAAATAAACTGTTAGTCTACATTGGGACTACACTTCAACATTTCTAAATTAGAGGTTCTCCAACCTGGCTACACATCAGAATCACCTGGGGAGGACTTTCATCTCCCTAGGACCCAGTGGACCAGGTTGTAGGGGAGGTTGGGGCAGATCTGGCTTGTATTTTTAAACCTTGAGAAATGAATTGCTCTACCAGGTATCTTAGTTTGCCCAAACTGCTGTAATAATGTACCACAGATTAGCTGGCTTACACAACAGGAATTTATTGTCTCACAGTTCTGGAGACTAGAAGACCAAAAATCAAGATGTGTCAGCAAGGTCATGCTTTCTCTGAAGTCTACAGGATTCTGGTGGTGGCTTGCCAGCCATCTACAAATCAGTCCTTGCTTCTGTCACATAGCCATCTCACCTTTCTCCCTCTCTCTCACTCTCCCTTTTTCTCTCTCACTGTTTATGTCCCAATTTTCTCTCCTTATAAGGACTCCAATCATATTGGAATAGGGCCCACCCTAATACGGTTTGCCCTCAACTTAAATAATAACACCTTCAAAGATCCTATTTACATTTATAAAGTTACATTTACAGGACCAGGGGTTAGGGCTTGAACATTTCATTTTGGAGGACACAATTCAAGCCATAACACTAAGGTTCTGACCTCTGGTCTGTAGCCTAGCCACCTTTAGGTTTTGTGGAAGCTTCCCTCCCCACCCAGCCCTCGAGAGATCTATCACTTGAGCTGTCCACATAGCTCATCTGCCACAGCCAGTGACCGCCCTGTCTAGCTTCATGCTGAAATAGAAAGAGATAGTGGCCTTATCTTCCTAGGTCCATTAAAACCACAGAGGGGGAGGGGTTGGTGCTCAGTTACCTGTTCTTATGTCACACTTATAACTCATCCAGGTGATGAGCATTTAATAAATGTATGTTGCTTAGTTATGCAGGGCTCTGAAATTTTTAAGAATGTACTTAAAGAAATTCCAGAGGAGGAGTCAAATCTTGTATCCCCTGAGTGTACTTTCCCCTGGCTCCCAGGCCCTGCCTGTCACAGTTGTGAGGTTCAAGGAGAGGAGTAAAGGCCCTGAGGAAATCAGGACAGAGGAAACTGCTCAAGTGTTTCTGGAGTCCAGGAACAGAGCTACCTCTTACCCCCAACCAAAGACTGCAGAACTGTCCCAAAGCCACAAAGCCAAGGGCTCAAAAAGGAACAAGAAAAAAGTACCAGGGAATTAACATCTCAGGGAACAGAAATGTCTCTCTCCATTTACAAAGCCCCTGCCTGGGACAAAAATGATCCAGTTCTGTCTTCAGTCCTTAGATAAGGAACCAAAATGATTAGAGCAAAGCAGACTGGTCCAGAGACTCAACTGAGGCACTGAATGAGTTTCATGGCACCTCTTGTGCCTTCACTTATGCTGTCCCTTAAAGATTATAAACTAGGACAGCAGTGGCTTGGGAAGACACCCAGTAACTTCCCAGAGAAACTCAACCCAGAATTACACAGCCATGATCTGGAGGAAGCGCCTCTTCCTGTCCAGCCCAAAGCTGCCATCCTTCAGCCAGACTTCATCCTTCAGACTGTCGGGTCCTCGGCCAGGACAGAGACCACTCACCACTCTCCCTTGCATGATTAATCTTAACAGACTTCAAGTCATTATAATATGACCTTTCAGCCATTCCCAACCAAATAGAATGGAGTGCTTCTCAGCGGCCTTCACATTAGATGCAGCTGAGGTATTAGTATATTAAAAGTGCCCACAGAAGAGTCCAATGTGCCCTGAAGGTGGAGAACCTCTTCCACGGTAGGTTTGTCCTGAGTCTCCCCTCAAAACTGGATCACAAAGACAAGCTGCCTCCTTTGTCGGTTTCCTCATTCTCTCTTGCCCAAATTCTAGGTCACGAGGAGAGGCCACACAGGCAGGTTCTTTGGCAGGGTGCCTTCCAGAGATTTTGGCAAACTGCACCTTACAATCTATGACCACATTATATGGCTTAAGAGTTTTCTTGGCTTTCCTCTGAACACTCGCCAGATAAATGCATCCCTCTTCATTTCAGGCGCTAAATCCATGGCATAGGATTCTGCAAGAATAGCAGGACTATGTCTTGGATCTAAAAAGCTTTTCTTCTCTTTGGCTCAATCTGGAGCAGTTATTATATAAATCAGGGAAGAGTTTCTTAGCACACAGGAAAACCTATACTTTACAATCTTCACGGTGGGATTTAATTCACTTTGGTCCAAGCAAAACAGAGCCAATTTATTCTTGTTCTAATTTCTAAACAGCTATGCAAGATGTAGGGATGTGGCTAGGCTGGCCCATTCAAATAAATCTTGTCTGCCTCAAAACTTTCAATTTACTGGTTCTTTATTACTCTAATGATGCTGCCTTCATTTCAAACATCCCTCAGACTTCTATTAGGACACTGAGGTCAGAGCCTACGTAATGAGACATAATAAAAAACCAGTCCCACTCCATTACCCATATCTTTCTTCATTTTGGCCCAAAAATATTTGTAAGTTTACAGTGATGGCAGGCAAAGTGGAGCTGAGTGGCTTATATTCCTTTCCCCATAACCCCACATTCAGATAAAGAAAGAGAAGTTCTTCCAATGGCCTTTATATCATCTCCCAAGCCAGCTCATCCAAGTAGGAAAAGTTCACTACCAGTCACTCATTTACTCATCCACCCACAATCCCTCATCATTCCAGATATGCTACTCATTTCCTTATATTTCACTTAATTTACCCGATTATATATTACCTAACTTACAGAAATTAGTAATATTAATTTATGACTTAGTTACTCATAAATAAGTTTAAATGGCCAATGTTAATGTTACATACTATTATATTACATATATATTAAATTTACACATAAATATAATAAATCAATTGAAACAGCATAGGTTTGAGACCTAAAAAGATGTGAGTTCAAACTCCAGAACCAACAATATATGAACAAGAGTATTTTAGATAATTCCTCTGAGCTTCGGTTTCTTCATCTGTCAAAGTCAGAATACTGACACTTTTAAGTTTGCTATGGTAATTAAATGCATTTATGTACCTGAAGAATTTGCCAAATAAGAGGTACAAAACATAAGATTATTAAAAATACATGGACTTGGGGAGCATGTGTAGCTCTGTGGTTGAGCACCTACTCCCGATGAACAAAGTCCTGAGTTCAATCCCTGATGCCTCAAAAAAAAAAAAAAAAAAACCCATGGACTTAAGCTACACTTCAATATCAGAAATCTTAACAGAGTTTAGAGAGACCTACACACAGCATTCTTAAGTGTCCACGCCTTGTGCATGTGCTAGCCAACACTATACATTCACTATCTTTTCAGGTTGAAATACTTCAACTTATTCTATAGAGCAAAAGAATGACTAAAACATGTTAGGTGAGGGTTCCTTTCTCCTCTTGTAAATTTTTATCCTGCTCAAGCATCTCAAGCAGGCCCCCATGTGTTCCTGTTGCTCTTTACCTTCACTCCTTCCCAGAAGCTCACCAGAGCTCTCCTATTCAGTGACCTACAAAGCTAACTCACAAGGAAGTCTAGGGTATCTGTGTTTAACCAACTAAGGAGGAAGTAATTAGACCATGGAAGAGCACTCTCTACAGGGCAGGTGCTAAACAATGACAAAATACTGATACTCTACATGTGTTCAGCATTTTTTGCTTCTCCATCAGGTTCATAAAGGCATTCCCCATCCTCACAGAAGACCAGTGGACACATTACAATAGTCCCATTCAACAGCTGGGAAAATGCAGAGGTTAGCACTTTGCCCGTGGGTACATGCCTTTTAGTGCTGAAGCTGTCATTTCTCTGGAGTCAGATCCAAACCTTGGAGTCTTTGGGATGTTCTGCATATGCATAATTTACGGCAGAGCCCATTCCTAGGTATTGCAACAGTTGTGACCACTTGCACTAGTGACCAGTTCATTTTCATTCAACCTTCATTCTTCTGTTGTGCTCATATTTTATTCAAATACAAGGTACCAAAGTACTCTCACGAGACCTACGAAAATAGACTTTACAGTATTTTCAGGAATCAGTGCGGAGCAAAAGCAATGCACTCAAATTTTGAACTTCCTGCTTATCCCTGAAATCAACAATTGAGCAGCCAAAGGGGTGGGGTGGAGAAATGGGACCTAGAAAGAACCATACATATGGCCCACTGTACATGGGATACCTCAAACCAATCTTCGGGGTTCATCAGAAAGTTGATGGCACGAAGTTCACAGTCTTCACTGCTTTACAAGTTATTTGGTGAGAAGAATAACGCTCTGGTCATTGCTAGGCTGAATCAGAGAGAGAGCTCAGTCTAAAACACCACCAGGGACTCCCTTGGGGCTTGAGATGAGGCTAAAACGAGGCGCAGTCTAGGTCATTGGGGCAAGAACTTGGAAGTTATTTCTCTTGAATTGGGCAGGGCAACTTCACCATCACCCCCTTCCACCACCACCCCAAGCCCTTCCTGTTCCTGATGTTGTCTCCCTCTTCCTACCTGCAGAGTCAAGTAGCCTGGCTGGGAGAAGCGGTGAGCGATGGTGGAGAGGTGAGGGTGGGGGGGTGGGAGGGGTGTTGAGGGAGAGTGAAAGTAGAAAGTCAGTAAAAAGCAAAGAAAAAGGCAGAAGAGATTCCGAAGAAAGAAGCGCCTCAATCCAGCATTATAGTTCTCCCTATTTGAAAAACTAAGTTACTTAACTTTTTAAAACAACCACCCTATCTCTGCAATTTCTCCCTTTGAGGAGAGGAGCAGCCACGCCTCACAGCTAGGATTCCCAGGGCCCCACGGGGGTAGGCGGGTCATCTGGCGAGCTCGGGAGGAACCTCCCTCGCTCGGTGTTTGTTACGCCCTTAGAGCTGAGGAGCCGGGTGGAAACCCGAAACTCTCTGCGGATGGCAACCCCCCGACCCGGACCCTCGCCCAGAGCCGCTCGGCTCCCCCAGCCGGCGGGTCAGTCCGGCGCCTGCGCTCTCACCTGGTCCGGGCGGGGCTCCTCGGGCGAGGTGGGAAGGACCTGCAGGGCTCCATTTAGAGGCGTCTGCTCGTCGGGCTGCTCCTCGAGCACCGAGAGCTCCAGCTCGTCCCCTGGCGATGGGCACCTGGCTTCTTCCATGGAAGGGCAGAGCAGGGACTGAGCCGCTCCGCTTGGAGCAAAACCCATCTGAGGGTGCAAAGTCCAGGGTTGCCTCCCGGGCTCACCCCACCCTCCCGGCAGAGCTCCGAGACCTTGACTGGAGGGAGGGGCGGGGCTCGGCGGCCAGAGGGCCCGCGCTGGGGCTTCTCGGGATCTGCTCGCTCCAGCTGCACAGAGTAGCTGGGGGCTCGGCAGCAGAGGGCTGTTTTTCTGGTTTGTTCAGGCGCTCTCTGCTGTGCCTTTCCCTGTTCGTGCAAATGTAAACCAGAAGCTCAGGTTAGGTCCCAGTTGGGTGAAGGACCTAGCAGAAACTTTCTTTCCCACGGAGGGAAGTTTGCATTGCACCCACCCCAAGGAGCCGTCAGTTGCCTAGCAAAATTCCATTCATTTAATCAACAAATACCTGTGAAGCATCTACATGCTAGGCATTGGGCTATGTCCTGAGCTTATGAAGAGTTAGAATACACTTGAATTCTATTACCACTTACCAATTCCAACATCAGACATAGAGCCAGAATTTTGTGGTGGGAGCAGCAGGTTCTGGAAGGAGGGTGCCCCAGTTAATTCCTGCTCAGTGGGTTCCTGACTGAGACCTGGACTTATCTCTGAGTCAGAGTTTCCTCATCTAGAAGGCTGGTGTAATGTCAGTACACTCCCAATGGAGCTGCGGCTAGGACTAAAGAAGCTGGCTACAAGTTTCTAAAAAAGAGTCTGGAGGCTGGCAGAAGGATTGCCCTCATGCACAACTGAGCAGAGTCAGAGAGACAGATAAAGCAGATACAACCCCCAGATATTGGTTCCTTTGAGGGCTAAAGAGACCCATGGGAGTTATGGTCATGGCCGATGGGGTTAACTACCAGGGCAGATGGCCCCTCTTTGGAAATGGTGTTTATGTGTGATGAATCTGGACTCAGATGGGATCTCCCTTCATAAGACTTTCATGCTAATGTGCTGGAGGTGCAGGTAATGTTGGGGTTTAAGATATATTTAGGGGATTTGAATCTCTGGACTGACAATGTGATAGCCAGGTCCTGAGCCTCAACAGACTCCAGCACCTACAATCTGATTTATTGGACTTACCACACTCAGCTAAGATGGAGTTGAAGAAGGACAACCACCACACCATGGAGCCTAGAGTGATTACAACTGAAAATGGGAGGATTGCATCCAGCATCCATGTGGAATCTGAGCCTCCTCTTGACATAGAGGTGCAATGGACACAACCAATCCAATGTCCACATAGAAGGGGTGGCATTGCATTGGGAAAAGTGGACATGGTGGACGATGGGTATGGGGAAAGGCAGGAAGAGATGAGAGGTGGAGGCGTCTTTGGGACATGGAGCTGCCCTGGATGGTGCTTCAGAGGTAATCACCAGACATTGTAAATCCTCACAGGGCCCACTGGATGGAATGGAGGAGAGTATGGGCCATGATGTGAACCATTGTCTATGAGGTGCAGAGGTGCCCAAAGATGTACTTACCAAATCCAATGGATGTGTCATGATGATGGGAACGAATGTTGTTGGGGGGGGGGAGAGGGGGGGTGGGGGGGTGGGGTTGAATGGGACCTCACATATATATTTTTAATGTAATATTATTACAAAGTCAATAAAAAAAAAAAAGTAAAGCACTCAGAGCGCTTATTAATCACAAGAGAAAAAAAAACACAAAAACTCAACTGTTGGCTATTACATACTATGGAAAGCCATACGCCTTCCCCTCACCTCAGCAAAAAGCAGGACAGCAAACAGGCATGCACAAACACACCATTTCCATGGTGCCCCTATCAAGTTCAGAACTTCTGGTTTATGGGCCTGGAATTATGTTTGCTAAGCATACATACTCAAGCTTCTTTCTGTTCAGATCAGCCTTGCTCCCAACTCCACCCCTCCCATCCCCCAAAGGCTCAGGCACACACACTCCCATCCTCCCCCCACCTATATGCTGAGACGGGCAAGAAGAATTAAATAAGCCCCACTTCAGAAGATGGTGACTTGTGTCCAGAAGTCTGGCACCTCTTCCGCCAACTCTTGAACCCTTTGCCTAGATCCCTGACCCCACCTATCCTGTCTCTAGTAGTCTCCTGCCAGATGCTGGGTCCTGTGGACTTTTTTCCACCTGCCTGGTGAATGGGGTCATGCAACTGCACTGACTTTAGCCATTAAGGCTCCAACGGTTAGATCTGCAGGAATCAGGTGCATGCAGGCTTTTGAATGAAATAACAAGCATTAGGGAGCCAGCGAAGGGAGCAAAGGCACCCTGGGACCAGCCACAGCAGGAAACCATCAGCTCCCCTGCACCTGGTTGAGAGCTAGTGCTAGAGCCACTGAAGAGGAGCCTCTGGGCAGGAGCTGAAGTCGGAAAAACATGGACACTGACAGAAGCACTGCCAGGCAGCAAGAGAGCCGAAAACAGATTCCCTGACTCCTCTTTCCTCCCACCTGCCATGACTCCGGTGGCAACCTAGTGATAAAGACCCGTGGAGAACGGAGGTGGAGGAGGGGGAGGTTAGACTCCCAGTGCAAAGAGAGAAAACCTGCACCTATACCTTTCCCTGTATTACCTGAAATCAAATCCTCCCTTCTTTTCTCAGACTTTTAGTAGTCAGTAGACCCCACTTGACTAGATGCCTCTCCTCGACTTGCCCTTACCTGTCCCATTCTGTTGCTCTCCCACTTGTTTGTATAGGCTGCTTCCTCTTCTTTGTATAGGATACTACCTCTTTGTAGAGTGCTCCATCCATATCCTCCTTTTGCATGGACAAGTCCCATCCATCCTACCATCCTAACTGAAATCTACTTTTTCCATGAAACCTTTTCTAACTCTCCCCACCCCCAGCAAAAAAAAAAAAAAAAAAAAAAAAAAAAAAAATTCATTCTTTGCTATGCTACCAATGTTTGTTTTACTTATTTATGTGCTAAATAGGTCATATACTGAATTCAGTTTAACACAATAAGTAGTACTGAGTGCTTGCTCTGTGCCAGACATTCTGGATGCTTGAACAATGCCTGAAGAAATAGTTGAACAAGAGACCAAATCAATGGCCCTGTGAACTTTATGTTCTAGTGAGAGGAAATACCGTTAATAGCATTTCTAAAATATTAGATGATATTGCTATGGCAAAGGAAAAAAATGAAAAAGTAAAGCAGAGTAAGGACACTGCAGTGTTGAGTGGTGAAGGTGTATATGGGGGGGGTGAGTTGCAATTTCAAATAAGAGGAGGACTAGGGTGGGCCTCTTTAAGAAATGTGAGCAAAGAGCTGAAGGCTGTGCAGATTTTTGGAGGCAGATGGGACCCTAGGACAAAGGAATTAAGCCTGGAGCCTGTTTGACTTTTACTGTTAGAATCAGTAAAGAGGCCAGAATGACTGAAGTGGAATGAGAGAAGTACTTAATATTTTTATTGTCTGTCTCCTTTATTAAAACTCTTTAAGGTATCTTGAAATTCCCAACAACTGGCTATATACCCAGCACAGTACCCTCCAGTTCACAGTACCTTGAATGATATATCCTCAACACTGGCAATTTGTAGACGCCCTAAACTCCCAATCTCCATCCTAGCAAGGCCCAGATGGCTTTACCCTTAATTGTCTCATTTGATCCCAGGAGCTCAATCTCAGTGGGTGATTCCCCGTCACATCAGATGGATTGTAGTTATCTTTCAAGTCTGGTTTCTCCATGCCACCGATGCCTAACTGCCTCTTCACTACCTTGGAGGATCAAAATGCAACTGTTTCCTGCCACAATCACACTATGACCCAGATCTCCTAATGTCTTCTGAGTACCGTAAGATAAGCTTTACGTGTTCTCTAGTCCAGCTTCAGGTTCATGGCCAGAATTTCATTTCATAAACCTAGCCTGTGTACACTGTGACATCCGTAGGGTAGGGTGAAAGGAGTATTGGTTTTGAAGGGAAGCAGATTTAGGATCAAATTCAGGCTCTCACTTGAGGTCTCAGTAAATGCTCCCTCCCTTTCCAAGATTATAATATCTTTGTAACTAATACAACCCCTTCCCATCCTCTGCCAGCTCTTAGCACTCACAGCTAACATTTGATTCAACATATTTTGGGGGAACATTGATATGTATTCCTGTCCTTTCACATTTCTTTGGTCAATAGCACTTGCCAATATCTCCCAATATTATATGAGCTATTTAAATTCATATTTAACCTTCTGCTCCTGTTTACTGGTAACTGCAAATTTCTTAAACTCCAGACAACTGACCTAGAATGCTGATGCAATTTCCACCCCTTACTTGAGGACTTTTTTATCCAGCCAGTATGATACCAGACTAAGAATTCAGAATGAGTTAGAAGAAATTTTTTTGGAGGGGGAGTGGATTTGGCTTAATGGATAGAGCGTCTGCCTACTATATGGGAGGTCCAGAGTTCAAACCCAGGGCCTCCTGACCTGTGTGGTGAGCTGGTCCACGCTCAGTGCTGATGCACATAAGGAGTGTCCTGCCACACAGGGGTGGCCCATGCGCAAGGAGTGCGCCCCATAAGGAGAGCCGCCCAGTGCGAATAAAGTGCAGCCTGCCCAGGAGTGGCGCCGCACACACAGAGAGCTCATGCAGCCAGATGACGCAACAAAAAGAGACACAGATTCCTGGTGCCACTGACAAGAATATAAGCAGACACAGAAGAACACACAGCGAATGGACACAGAAAGCAGACAACTGGGGAGAGGGGGCAGGCAGGGAAGGGGAGAGAAATAAAATTAAAAATATATATATATCTTTAAAAAAAAAGAAATATTTTTCCTGAGGTAAAATCAGGATTAGAGTAAACACAATTGATGAAAGTGAAAGATTTGTGAATAAGGTTCTAGATTCTACCTACTGTTTTTTGGTTTTTGTTTGTTTGTTTTTCAGTTTCTAAAATCTACCTCTCCAGGAGTAAATTTAAAAGTATACTATTCTTTCATAAAATTTTTCAATATAATTTAAAATTACTATTGACTCATTTGTTTTACTTTACTCAAGGAGGCAAATTTAAATTTAAGAAAGGAAAACATATTTTTTTCCAAGACATGCCGACCAGTATACGATATTCAATTTTGCTTTTCTTGCCATAGAACTTCCTCTGCTTTCTTCATTTCCCTTAAGAGCAAATAATTTTCCAAATGGTTATCATATAAACCAAAAAATAAAGTGACATCATCAAAGTGACAGCACAAAAACATCAAAGCTTCTCATTACCTTTGAAGTCCACATCTGGAAAATGCAGCCACTTGTACCCATATATTGTCAGATGACAAGAGTTTACTTTGAATATCAGGAATAGGCTCAGCCACTCAAGCTAATCAAACAGAGAAATGAGAAGTAGTTGATGAGCCTGGGGTTTAACTTTCCCTTTACAATTTTCAAGTTCCTGCAAATTCTCCCAAGACTTTCCAAGTCATGGAAAGGCTCCTGACTTGGTTTATGGAGGCCATTCCACTCTGCCAGCAAACCAGTCTGGGGATTTGCCTCTGCTCACACCTTTGCAAGACTTAAGTAGGTATTGACACATCCTTCCAGTTCTAACGGCATTTTGGCATGAAATATCCAAGCAAGTTAAGCTGGAGCGTCACAACCTTTTCCCAACCCCAGAACTCATGAAGAATATGACACGCCCACATGAGCACCTGTGAGTCCCTACAGTGAAAATGCCTGTGTATGGTTTAAAAAGAATTTTGTCTAATAAATCTGATAGCTCATGATGACCCTCCTCTATCCCTTAATTGAGGCCACAGACTTATACAAAGGTTTTGATGTATTTTTTCACCTTAGAAATGACCATACTTTAAAAAAGTACAATTCACCTTGTACATAGGTCACAGCTATCCCAGGCAAAATAAACCTGGATCAGCCTAATTTGGCTCTTTTCTACAGTGGATTCAATAGCTGCTTTCCCCCTGGTGAATTAAGTGGTACACACAGCCTGCTGAATTATACTATCCCCAAGCCAGTTAACTGAATCCTTGGGGACCTATTTAGAGAGGTAGCATTAAGATGTTTTGGCCTTAATCTTTCTTTTAGCAAATCAAAACATATTCTGTGAACTAGAAAATGTATACTCTCTCAGGGAAATCACATCCGGATTTTAGTCCTCTCTGATCCAAAGGATGATGCCCTTTGTTCTCTCCTTTTGCTGTTGCATTAAGATGTTTTGAGGTCCTATGCAAACATTATCATTATTCTAGACCCTACTTAAAAATGGTATTGTTACTACACATTTGACTTTGTCCCTGGGATGACAGATAACATTATCCTTCTCTAGTCTGCTGCTTTCACCTCTTTGGTGGTATTTGTTAAGTCTGTCCTCTGTTAATGAAAAGAAAAAATTATCTGAGCTCAAGTATGAAATGAAACCCTCTAAATCAAGACCTGATTAACCAAGATCTATGTATTAAGCATTACTGAAGATTTCTACATATTCTAAGGCCCTGAAAATAAAAGAAAGTGTTTACCATTGGGGATTTATAAAAGAACGAAAAGCTAAGTGAAATATTGCCAAAAATATCACCTTCACAATTATAATAGAATATACCCTTGCTTTTCAACTGCTGACCAATATTACCACAATTTCCTTGAATCCCACAAATGTGCTTTCAAACCTGCTACCAAGATGCTTCATTCCATCATTTTAGTGAAGGTCGCCAATTGTCAGGTGTTTCTGCTGGTTGGTTGGTTTCTCTGCATACAGCATTACTGTGAGCCATGGCTGAAGAAGGTCTACTGTGATACAGTTAGGCAAAATTGGATCAGAAAGCAACAAAGTAGGTAGTTCTTCTGCCAATAACTAAGTTTTGCTTTATTCACATTTATGAGAGGGATATTTGTTGCATTAATTTCAGAGGAATGCCTAAGATCGGGTACGGTCTTTCATGGAATCTCTTGTTTCAATACATCAGATTTTTCTAAATCCTTATAAATATCTACACATTGAATGTACAGATAAAATAAAGTTAGGATACCTGAGTATCTTATCCATTTTCTATCTTATTTCAAAGGCTTAGTTCATGACAGAATTTCAGGTTTGTTCCATCCCTGATTTATGCTGCATCAATGTTTAAGAACGAAGATCACGATATCAGTGAGTACATTTTTATGGAATAAAATACATATGAATCTGCCTGCCTGTCAATAAATACCAAATGTATGTGATCTTACACTTCCAGAAGAAAAATTGAGGTGACTCATTTTATTGATAATTGTTGAATTTTTTAATAATAATCTATCACAGTCAAAAGTATATGGAATAATAAATCACAGTCAAAAGTATAATGGAATTACAAAAGAGAAGGGACGTATTTATGAATCCAGGGAACAAAGTTTGACACTCTTGTGTAAACACCAGGAAAGTTGGGTCTTCCACATCCATGCCCCCAGCTAACAATGCCAGTCAAAATCCATCTTCCATCACTTTTTCTTTGACAAGATAAAGGTCCACCGGAATCTCCCTACACAAGAAGATAATATGAGACACACTTGTCCTTGATAATTTCTTCACTAATGTGTCTAATGCACTGCATTCAAAACTCCCATCCTGACAGGTTTTTGATTTATCACTATATAGTTTGGGAAAGTGACAAGAAACTATTTAAAACTTCTACTATTATTTTGGAATTATTCTTCCTACAATCAAAAAGCTGCTTTCATCTCAAGAAACTTGATTCTTCAGGCTAAGAGCAACATTGAGAGAGTCTTGCAGGGGAAAACATTCTTACATACCCCCAAACAAGAAACAAACAACAATAATAATAATAATTGACATTTATTTGGTGGGCTAGGTACTGTTGTGGGTGCTGTGGGCCATTTAATCCTCACACAACCTTATGCCATAGGGTTATCTTGGAAGGTTGACCTCTATCTCTAGGCCATGCAACTTGAGAGGTTGGCTCATGGCCAGGGGAGGAAAAAGAGGTCCATGAGGCAAGCCTAAGCATCAATGGCAGGGAAATCACCCTCACTTGAGAATCTCCTCTCATTTCTCAATTCCAGAAAGAAAAAACTCAACTAAGTCAAAGTTCAAACATAACTCCTAAAGTATTACAACTTTAAATTAGAATGTCTGGGTTTCATTTTCCTATTTTGGAGGGTAAGTAAAGCTGCAATTTAAGAGGCAAAGTCTAATTTAACTCATAAATCCTGTTGGCTCCATAGAACAGAGCTATGTAACTGAACAGCTGCAGGAAGCACCCAAAACATTGTAGCTTTAACATCAGAGACAAGAATTCAAATCACAGCTCAGGCACTGACTTACTGGTTGTATGACTTTGAGTAACTTACCTAATTTCTCTTTGCCTCAGTTTCTACTTTTGTAAAATGGGATGAAAGGATGATTTGAGTGAATTTACGTAAAAGGCCTTGACACAAAATAGAAACTCAGAAAACAGAAATCATTATTTTAAGTTTTTGTGGCAAAGTAGCTAAGGTTACGGAAAGAGAGGGGAACAGTTTTGACTGTCCTTATCCTCTAAATGATCTGTTCACTCACCCTGTGGATATCATATAAATATCTGGATAGACTGGAGTCTGAGGCTCAGATAAATGTTCCCTCAAAAATGACCTCCAATTGTACACCGAGAAGGGTCTACTCAAAGGCCTACCGAGTATTCTCTGCCATTGCGCCCTCTCCTCTTTGCTTTCCCCCAGCCTGTGCTTCAAAGGGGTGAGTAAATAAAGGCCTTGTTATTGTAGAAGGCTCAGGAAATAGCAATCTTGACAGAGCATCTCCATGTGTATATGTGGGCTCGCTTCTTGGTTATGAGAAAATCATGGCACAATGATGAATTATGAGCCCATCTTCTGAATATTGGAGAATGCATGGGACCTTGAAAACCGGGTTCTCCAGACCCAATTCTTTCACCAAGTCTCCCTGGTTTTAGGCAATTGGATTATAATTAATCTCTGGGCTGCTCTAATGAATTCAGGGCAATACCTGCTCTAATTATTTCCCAGTGTTGTATAAACTAAGTGTGAAAGCGTTTATGAAAAGTATATGTTAGGCAGAGGAAGGTAATATGACTTACTTTACAAGCATCTCTCTTGCCTGAAGTTACACCTGCACAGAGCATCCGCGACGTGATAATCCCATAGGTGGAGACGCAGAGGGTTTGGTCCATGAGCTCTACCTCTGCTTGCTGCAAAACAGCAGAGCCTTTATTGTCTGGAAATAGAATTCATAGATAATGATAATGTCTGTGCATATTGAGGGTTTTATTAAACAATTTACTTACAGTATCTCCTTTTATCCTCATGACAATGTTTTGAGGCAGATCCTATTATTATCCCCATTTTACTGATAAAGAAATGGAGGCTTAGGAGACTACACCACTTGCCCAGGGACACACAGCTAGCAAGTAATAAAGCAGGAAGACCCAAGGCTCGGACCTGATCGCCTGACCCCTTTGCCACGCTCCTTCCTGGACCTCCTGCCTTTAATAGGACTGTGAGAGAGCAGTGGTTATTATCAATATTTACGAGTCAGGAGGGTCCTTTCAATGGAGAGTGTGATGGGTTGATTGGGTCCTCCACAAAAGTTACCTTGAAGTCCTTGCCCCCAATACCTTAGAATGTGACTTTGTTTGGAAATAGAGTCATTGCAGTTGGAATTCATTAAGATGAGTTCATAATGGAGTAGGATGGCTCCTAATAAGAAGAGGAGACACATGCAGGGAGAAAGTCTTATGAAGATGGAGGCAGAGATTGAAGTGAGGCAGGTACAAGCCAAGGAACACCAAGGATTGCTGGAAAACAAGAGTTACTAAAAGAACCAAGAAAGGACTCTTCCCTACAGGTGTCAGAAGGAGGATGGCCCTGCTGACACCTTGATCTCAGACTTCTGGCATCCAGAACACTGAGGGACTAAACTTGTTGTTTTAGGCCACCCAGTTGGTGGTACACTGTTGCGGCAGCCCTAGGAAGCTAATGCAGAGAGACATAACTATATATGGCAGTATTCCAGGAACCATAAAAACATAGCAGCTTGGTTAATGGCCCTTTCACTTCCTTTAAACCTGTCCGGCTAAGAAGATTCAGGAAAATAAATACACACACACATATGCTTATAAAGAGAATATCTCAGGAAATGGATGTGGCTCAATCAATTGGGCTCCTGTCTATCATATAAGAGGTCCAGGGTTCAATGCCCCAGGCCTCCTGGTGAGGGCAAGCTGGCCCACGCAGCGAGCTGGGCCATGCAGAGTGCCGGTCCACGTGGGAATGCCGCCCCGCACAGGTGTGCCGCCCTGTGTGGGAATGCAGCCCAATGCAGGAAAGCTGCCCCGCGCAGGAGTGCTGGCTGACACAGAGAGCTGGTGCAGCAAGATGAAGCAACAAGAGACACAGAGAAGAGAAAATAAGAAGACATAGCAGAACAGGGATTTGAGGTGGTGCAAGAGAGTAATCGCCTCTCTCCCACTCTGGAAGGTTCCAGGATCAGTTCCCAGAGTTGCCTAATGAGAATACAAGTAGACGCAGAAGAACGGACTGTGAATGGACACAGAGAGCAGACAACAGGGGGAATAGGAAGGGGGGAATAAATAAAGTAAATCTTTAAAAAAATAAAAGAAAATTTCTCGTGATAAGTTGGCTGAGGACTCATCCCTCTTGTGATATATGATCATGTAACTTCAGCACTGAGTACAGTCCTGATAGGTTAGTTGCAGTGTTCAAACTGTTAGTTGCCTTCCCTTGTTGGGACGCTGAGACTTCAGCATTACTTTAGTCACTCAAAGAAGTCACTATCACTTGAGCAGCTGTTCACGATGAATCTTCAGAGTGTCAACACAAGGTTGCGGGGTAACATTCAAAGTTTACAGAAAATCTGTCTGTCCTAAAACCCTTGGGAAGAACTGAAAATCTGAGATGATTGGGAGATCAAGGGAGAAAAAAGTATTAGCACTAACCTTTGGGGAGATTCTAGCAAAGCTTTGCATTCTGTCCTTCACTAAATACTCAGACTCAACCTTTAATCCTGAGCAATGGAAAACCTTGGCAGGGCGGCTGTAGAGGCTTGGCTAACATACACCCAGCTTTTGTGTATATTTAAAATGATACCCCTCTGGGGGGAGGAATTGCAGAAAGGAAAAAAGATATTTTCCTCCTAGGTTGATGTGTCCCCAGACCCAAACTTGCCCTTGAGCAGGATATACTTGCATACTTCTCTGGGAGCTGACAAAGTAGGGTGTATGAGTCCATTTTTCCACTACATGCAACCAAATCATTTATATGAATAAACAGGGAACCTAGAAATAGCTCAGGAGGAGTTACTCTTGTATAAGGAAAACCTAGCAAATGCCTCAGGTCTGAAAAGGGCCCATGCTATCTAGCCAATCCTGCCTTGCTCACAGATACCCCTTCTGCCATCGAGTGGTCCCTACTTCTTTTGGAGTAGGTGGAGGGCATCATAAAACGGGGTTAATAATCCTCTCTCCCATTTTACTTCAAAGAGTTGTTGGGAGGCTTAAATGAGACCATGTACACAAATCCCCTCTACGAACCCCAAAGCACTAAAGCAACGTGAGCCATTGTTATTATCTGGAGGGAAGGGCTATGACCATTCATTGGTGTACACACCTGCTTCGTGCCTTCGCCCCCAGCCGGTTATCCAGCACTTCTCCCCACTGCGCACTTTCTGGCCAGCAGGAGGTATGCATATTGGCTGGATGAGCTGTTTCAGGCTATCAGGCCAGGCAATACTCAGCTGCAGCAAAGCAATATCATAGTCAAAGGTCTGGCTGTTATAGTACTCGTGGACCACAATTCTTCTCACCGGAGAAACAAACTTGGCATTCCCCTGCACATACATCCCGAGGTGAGCAGTCCATGGTGTGGGGTCCGATAGCCTGGTAGAAACAGAATGAAGCACAGAGTCAGTGGTGTGAAGAGCCACATGTGGTTGTGAAAAAAACACTCCTCTAAGAGATAAGCACTGAGAAAAGGGAGGCCTAGCTTTGCATCCCTACTGTAACCCCTAGTTTGGTCCAGGGACATGGCAAGAAATCCAACTTCCCTGGGCCCTTAATAAGACCAGAAACGTGCTAAGTATGGAAGGGGTGGCGAATTACAGCTATGATTGGAAAAGTCACTCACCAAACCCTAAGGAAATGTCTAGAAATTTTCTTGCTACTGGTGCTACATGAACCACATACAGGTCAAGAACATTGGTGAATAGGATTAACTCATTAGACTCTTCCTCTTCCTGCTGACAATGATATTTAACAGTGACAGACAGGACCAGTAAAGTGGTGGTCCAGGGACCCTTCTACAAAATGCAAATGATATGAATTCTGAGATAGACTAGAACTCAAAATACTAAAAGCAGAATTTTAATGAAATGTCTTATTGCAAAATACCAGAAGCCTTAAAAATCATGGTTCTAGCTGCTCAACAGTGACCATTCATGGGGACACCCCCCTCCGTGAGTCCTGCCTGAATCCTAATCCTGACCCCAGTGTCCTTGCAAGAGCCAGCAAAGGTCTTGCCATCTCTTTGTGAAGCTCCCACCTCCACCCACATGGTAGCCTTGCTCTGGCTCGAGAATGTGGAAGTTCTCGAAGAAAAATAAAGACAAAGCCCAAAAAGTGTGGTCACTAACCTGTTTAGCTGACTTCTGATGGGTGGCACTGGGGACCAGGGGGATGTTATGGTCAATATATTATTTAAAGCAGCTTCATAGCATAAAAGATGAATGATCAAATGGAGGAGAAGTTATTTTATTAAGTACACCAATCCTGGAATTTCCGGGAGAATCAAATACTCAGATTGTATAGACAAGTTGAAAGACGCCCTTTTTAAAAATTCAGAATGATAAATGTATGATATTGTTTTTGTACCTAAGATCCAATAGATTGCAAATAAGTTCAAATTTTAAGAAAGGTTATTTTCTAAGCTTTCCTTTAATCCCAGCTTTGCCCTATAATCATCTAACAATCCCATTGGTAAAGGCAGACAGAGCCCTTCCAATGCCTCCCCTATTTGACCTTTCAGATCCCTCTCCTGCTCCTTTTAGGGTTCCCTGTACTTCTGGCATCCTCAAATGCCAGATCTTATCCATAGTCTCTGAATGTTCCTATAAGCTTCACTCCCTCTAACCTGAAAGCCTATCCTGTTTTCTCAAGCCTAGCAAAAGCCTATTCATTCTTAGTGTTTCTTTTGTGTTTTTCTTTTTTCTTTATGTGCATAATATCTTTAAAATGTTAGGCACACATTCAGTATCCAAAAAAAGAGAAACAATTGAATTGATTGAATTTCTCCAACAGGGAGCTCTTCCCACGACTTGAGGGCAGATGTATGTATTGTCTGTGGTCAGAAAGTGTACCGCTTTAAAGAGAAGATTGTAATGCCCTGCCTACCTGCTTCCATGGAAACAGTGGGCAGCGGAGAGAAGCCACTCCCTGGAGATGACTGAGGCGCCACAGTAGGCAGATCCGACAAAGTGGAGACTGACTTGCCATGGCCAGCCCCCTTCCTGGGAGTCAGTGCCCCCGATGATGCGGTGGAGGGTGGAGGAGCTCCTGCTGCAGCCTTTAATAGAGAAAGGGTCACCTGATTTAAAGGCAAGCTTAGAAGAAAACCTGGAAACTATGTCAGTTTTAGTGCTGGGCTGGGAACTAACAAAGTAAGCAATTTGAAATCTTCTGCTTATCCAGAAGAGAGAGACTATATGGGTCCTTCTAAAATCAGCACCAAAAAGCTGATACAGAGACACACACCCACTTCCTGGAAACATACCTGACACAGAGAGAGAGGAGGAGGGGACTTGATAGTAATAGTGGTTTGATATAAACAGCAGTCCTTGGAGTTCAGGCTATTTGGTAGAGAGGAAAAGATCCTTTCCTAATGTAAGAGAGCAGAGAGTGTCTTTGAAATTCTAATTTGAGTGAAAGCATTTGGAGGAGAAATCATAAACCCAAAACAAATGAAAATCTGTTAAGTAAAACTAGTTATCAGAGCAATTGTTTTCTGGTACAAATGGTATTGACAAGAAAAATGTATAAATAACATGTTGCCACATGTCCAATTAGAAGCCACATGACTAATAAGAACATATGGCAGACTGCAATGATAAGATCATGGTTAAATAAAGAACCTATAAGGAAATTATAGAGACAGAAACTAGAATACAGGTTACCAGGGTCCGATGTGGGGGTAGGGATTCAGAGTTAATACTCACACTGTACAGACTTGCTATTTGGGATGATGGAAGGGTTTTAGTAATGGATGGTGATGATGGCAGCACAACGTTGTGAATGTAATTAAGAGCACCGCATTATATATTTGAATAGGTTTAAAATGGTAAATTTTAAGTTGTATTTTTGTCACTAGAATAAAAATTTTAAAAACAACAACATAGGACTGCACAATACAGTGAAAGTTAATGAAAACTATGGACTATAGTTAACAGTAAAATTATAGAAGTGTTCTTCATCAATTGTAACAAATGTACCACACTAATGCCAGGTGTTAATAATAGGGTGGTACATGGGAACTCTGTATTTTTTGCATGATTTTTCTGTAAACCTATCACTTTCTTTAATTTAAAAATGTGATATTAAAACAGAAATAAATAATGAAAGAAAGAAAAACAGAGATTTGGCACTTGTTTCTGTTCATGACATAAGGTATAAATAGTAAAATCATCCACTGTGTTCCAGCATCTATTTCTTTTCTTATAGGTTTTTTATTTAAGATCATCTCCCTTGATTAGAGGTATTAGAAAGTGAAAGTTGTCATCATAAACATCTACTGAGTTGTTTGTAGTCAAGAAAGGAGACAGAACCCACTCCACGGTATTTATTTCTGAGAAACAACTTAAGACTAAGTCTGCTGGTATATACTCTTCTTCCCTGGGCCTGTGACAACTGCTACCAGCAGGATTACAGCAACAAGAGACTGGAAATGAATACAGAAATCAGAAGGAACATGTCTCTACTCACTGCAGCCTTCTTCATCACTTCCATCTGGACAATCCACTGTCCCATCACATTTTGCATTTTGTTTCCTAAAGCAAATATCATTGCCACACTTAAAAGTTCTGTTGCTGCATGGAATACCTAAAAATGAACAAGAGAAACAGTTTTTCCTAGGCAGAAACAGGTTTGAGTGAATGACACAGAGGTACATGAAAGATGGTTTAAGCATGCAGTAGCTATTTTAAAGGTACTCTGGGGAAAATGGCAGAGAAAAATGAAATACCCAGAGTGACACATTGCTTCACCTCATCAGAGCCACTGGAAGGAGGGCAGGTGGACAGACCTGTCAGGAGTCAATCCAGTGGCCTCACAACCACTTTCACTCTAGGCAAGATGCAAAAGATGTGGCCACATCAGTGTCTTTAGGCCACAGTCTCTTTGCTGTTGTCTTGTTTAGTCCTTTAAGAAAAATCTTAAGCAAAATTCAATACCACACCCAGTCTTTTCTACCACTGGGGAGAACAAATGGACAAAACTTTGTGAATTACAGCACATATGTTCCCAACCCCGGAGGTGTGTATTCTGCAAGGGCTAAAGTAGGGTATGTCTCATCGGAGATGAGAAACTATTTAAGGCCCTCAGTATCCTACAGCTCTGGGCAGTGTGAAAAGTGAGTAAGCAGTTGGGAGGGGGCTTAGATCCCATGGGGCAGATGGATGGAACTGTATTGCTTGCAGTTGCAGATGCTATGCTTCTTGGCATAGGTGCTGTCTATCACCATCTTCTCGTTAGTTGTCCTGGGTGAGTCCACTGAACCCGTGAGTAGGTGTTGCAACTTTACTGAGAGTCAGGGCTCAATCAGCTTAAGAACAGACTGAAGATTAAAGTCTCTGAGACATATTTTTAACAAGGATAGTGTTAATTATAGATTCAAATAAAAGGGGCAAAAGAACCATGTGTAGGAAAATAATATATGAGTCTAATTCTGTTACACTGGGGACCACATATTCCAAAGTAAGGCCCGTTGACAGGGTGCTGAGTTCTTGATTTGTCTGCCCTGCCTGTAGTGTCTAGATGTCTCTAGAGCCCTCAGAAGCCCTGCTGTTTGGGGCACTGTTTACTGTGATACTCAAAGAGAGCCTACTGAGACATGCATAAACATAACTTCTGGAATAACCTCCCAACTCACTTTGAAATTTCTTAGCCATAAAAACTCATTTGTAGTTAAAATTTCCCCCTTTCAGTCAAGATCTTCTTCCAGCTTCATCGCTAGTCAGTGCTTGGTAATAATCCCCCAGTGGCAGCAAGGCCCTCCCCAGCGGAGTCATGTCTCACACTGAGGGGAAGGTAGTGTATTTATATGCTGAGTTTGGCTAAGGAGAGGCCACATTTGAGCAACAAGGAGACTTTCAGGAAGTAACTCTTAGGCAATAAATAATACTAGACAATTTCACTAGAAAAGGTTCATAAATACAACCATCGATATCAAGGCTCTGGCATAATGCTCTGTCCTCCTTCACTAGGCACAGCCCATCACCATCCCAAAATCCTCAAGATTGAGGAATGAACAAACATATGGGTGGAAAGAAACTATGGACTAAAGTAGGCTTATGATTATCTTAGCAATTGAAGAACTTGTATCACTGAAATAAAGGCAGTGGCCACCAGAGGTTCTGAGGAGAGAGAGAAGGAAGAATAGGTTCAACATGGGGACATTTCGGGGCAATTGGAATTGACCTGCATGACATTGCGATGACGGACACAAGCCATTATACATTCTGTCAAAAGTCTATAAAATTGTTCAGGGCAAAGTGTACTAGTCCTTGCCTAGTACAATGCTCCAATATGTGTTCACCAGTTGTTAACAAATGTACCACACTAATGAGGGATGTTGTTAATGTGGTAAAGCGTGGGAGGGAGAGAAGGTGGGGTATATGGGAATCCCCTATATTTTTAAAGTAACATTTATGTAATCTAAAGCATCTTTAAAAGTAATAAATAAAGGACGCCCCCAAAAAAGTGAGTAGGCGGGGAACAGATTTAACTCGGCAGTGGAGCACCTGCCTTCCATATACGAGGTGCCGGGTTTGATCCTCGGTACCTCCTAAAAAAAAAAAGTGAGCAAGCCATGAGAATCTACCTGTATTCACACATGAGCTCACGCACCCACCACACTCACAACCCCGCTCCACCCCAGTTCGGGCAACCAGCTCTCCTGTTTTGTCTGGGACTGAGGAGGTTCCAAAGAACTAGACTTATAGTGCTAAAACCAGGAAAGTTCCTGGAAAACTGGGCCGAGCTGATTACCCTACCCCAGCAAAGGTATTTCGATTCTGACTTAGGGGTGTTTTACAGGAAGAAAAGCAGAGCTCAGAGGACTCTTCCTCACTTTGAGTGCAGTTCTGCTCATCCTGGCCATCCTCGCAGTCCCTGAAGCCATCGCAGACCAGAGGACCATGCTGCCTGAAGGAGCTGGCATTGCAAGCCGGTGTAAGAGTCACTAGAATGGGAACAGAAAGAAAGCTCCTGAACCTGTGGCATCAGCAGGATTCTCTGAGAACCAGCAGTGCCACTCCGGGCCCATCAGGTGCAAATCATTAAGGTGATTTAAATAAAATTAAAAACGTCATGTCCTCAAAACTGACACTTCCATAAGGAAAAGCAAATGTTTAAACTTTAGTGTAATTCCTAGCACTTTAAAGGCAGTTAAATGCATTGTAGGTCATTTATATTATTTTAAAAAACAGCAAAATCATAAGCTAGAATCTAAATTGAATTTGTCCACCTTCCTAAACAAACTGGGAAACATCCTGTGAGCAGGTATCTAGGCTTGTTCATCTCTGTACCTCAAGCCCCTGACAAATAATATGTGTTCACTAAAGGTTTGTTGAACGAATTAAAGAAAAAGAGATGTACAGAATGATCTGCAGATATGTGGTCTATGTGGAAGGAAGTTTTCTTTAAAATTATTTTATCCTAAGAAAGATTCATTTCCTGGCTTAAGAAACACAGTGCAGATCTATCACAATTTCTCTTCCTAGAATATCTTCATGAGTTGCTTTTAGACCAATAACAGACACAGTATATTCTCAGCACTTTTGAAGGTATAACTCCCTTGAGATTTCTGGTTTTGTGAAAAGTTATCGTTCTTGTTCTTATCTTCTCCTTTTTTTCAGAGGTATCTCCTGGGACTGGGGAATGGAGGACATGGCTGCCCAGAAATTGCTCATTAAGGACCTAAGAACACTTAAAGGCAAAGTGAGGAATAAAGATTACCAAAGAATGCCTTTATTATAAAGTAACAACAATCACTTTTGTTTGCAGCATAACAGAAAATAATAATGTCCAAAAAAAGGAGACTCAGTAACTATATAATGGCCAATATTTGCTATTTTCTTAAGAAACAAAACACCCCATAGATTTCAATGATCAATGCACCTTAAGAGGATTTTGTTTTGCTTTGTCAATAAAAGGTGTGGAGTCACAGGCTGTTTTTAATCAACTTAATTTTTCATAGTTGATTATGTTATATTACCTGTGATGTTTCTCCAATAATATGGAAAAATTAAATAGTATCACCATCACAATTGTGTTTGAATTAAACATTCTGCAACTTCAGGGGAGAGTTTTAACAATGGTGCCACATGGTTCCATGACTCATCCTCCCCAGATTTTTTCCTGAAACTAGAGATAGATTTAGGAACAAGGTGCAATAAGTAACAAAAAGATCAAGCCAGGGACTCTCACCACCAAAATAGGAATATCAGGTACCCCACCATGTAGTGATTATGAGTGGAAATCAACTGCAAACTGTTGAGGTAAAAAAATATATATATCAACTGATTTTTTAATCCACAAACACCTATGCTCCATAAATGATTATGCTGAAAGAGTTTACTTCTCTGCAGATTCTGAGCTTCTCTCTAGATGAAGGACCTGCTCTTTAAGATGGCACTGTTGTGTGTGGTGGTAGTTTAAATTACTAACCCCAGATCTTCACTCCCTTGTGTCTGTATTCTGCACTCTCACGCTTGCCATGATCTCAAGGTGTATAGAGTAAACTTATCTGCCCCTTGACTTTGGCCTCACTATCCAACTTGCTTTAGGATACCAATGATGAAGGGCCAGTCGCAAGCCCAGGCCTTAAGAGAAACCTTGTGCTTCTGCTCCCCTTGCCCCCCCCCCACCCGCCTTTGCTTCCGCCACTGCTGTGATGAGCTCACTGTCTAAGGAAGAAAATCGCCATGTAGAGTAGACATGACCCCAACCCACTGGTAAAACAAGTTCAACAGGACCCACAATTGAAGAAGGGTGTCCTGCTGAGCCCAGCCTAGACAAGGCACATTGCAGACAACCCACTGACACATATCTAGAATAAATGATCATCATAAGCCACTGGGTTTTGGAGTAGTTTGTTATGCAGCAGTAGATAACGGCTAAAACGACCAAGGATACATACCACCAACCACAATGACCCTGACAAGTTATCTATACATAAGAAAGTCATATTAAAAGCTTGAATACCCACCACAGAAAAGTTCATCACTTTCATCAAAGCAATCATTTACCCCATCACAGCGCTGGGCCTGAGGGACACACAAACCAGAGAAGCATCTGAAAGATCCAATGGGACAAGCTAGAGGCAATACAAAATAGAAAAAGTTGGGTGGGTCCTTAAAAGTCAGCAGAACACATTGACAAAGAAAACAAACTGCTAAGTGGTTAGGGAGTTACCAAGGTAGCAGCACTAATTTTACAATTTCTTCAAATCAGGGCTGTGGATAAGTGAAAGACAAAAAACAGAACTTAGATAAGCAAATTAATCCTGCAAAAGCTCTGAGTCATCATTGCATCCAGGCCACATGCACTGACAACCATCTGCTGATTCCATACCCTTGACACAGCTCTCTGGCTTGATCATAACCCAGTAATGTGAAAGCGAATTTGTGCAGGCTTTAGACTCCTTGGGGATTATAAATGGACTTCTGGTGTCTCTGAATCTTTTGTGATGAGATGTGTTATTCTGAAGAGTCCATGTGATCTCTACCCCAAAATATATTAAGAACCACTGATCTTAGAAAATTGGACCTAAAATGACCTAGATCTTAAAAAATTGTACCTAGAACGTCTGGCCTCAAAACACAGGATTCTTGCCTCCCACCTCCCAGTCTATCATTCTTTCCACTAAAACCAGGCTACTCATCAAAGATCCATTCTTTTCCAGGTCTCGAATCACTAATCCTTGACTTATGGCAAAATATTATAAAAATAATATGTCATTCCTCCCTAAGTGCAAAAAAAAGGGAGGACACAGTCAAGTCAACCACAGTCTGTTCCACACACAATGGAATGGATATGCTGCTGGAAAATGTTCATGGTTTGAGCATACAATTAAAAACCAGATGGTTTACTATTCCCCTCTGTTTGGAATTGTACTATTCTGATATTCAGAATTCTAATATTATGAATCCAGAAATAGGTATATTAGGGATTGGCAAAGAAGAATTTGGTCTTAGAGAGCTTTCTCTAAGTCATGTCCTCATGGACTCATAAGAGGTTAACCTTGACTTCCTCCCTTTTAAAATGGGTAGAGAGTTTCCTGAACTATTCGTTATCTACTCTCTCCAGTTCTAATGACTTGCCTCAAATATTGCCTTCTCTACTGAATGCTTCCTTGTCCCTGTCCCAGTGGTTCTTAGCATGAAATTCAAGTTCAACATTCTGAGTATTGATATTTGAACTCCCTTTTTTGACCAACCAGCTCTCTCTAGGCATCAGAACAAAGTGAGCCACAACTGGTGGCCTCAGAGACAGTGTATGTATGTGTACACATCATATTTTCAAAGAATCATGGCTAGCAAGAAGAACAACAAACCAAACAATGGACTTGTCCTTTATCTTAGGGGTAATATAAGAAGACACAGTTCTATTATAAATCAGTCATTTTTTAAAATGCTGTGTTTTTTCTTCTGGTTGCAGTAGTTTTCATTTTTTAAATTCTCAGTTTTGAGTTATAAGATGTTATGCCCCATTTGGCTTTGTATCAAGGTTTCTAAGGAGTTGGTGCTAGGCTTACGTTGGCTGATGTTATAACTGCCATATTCCACCAAAAGTGGCTTGTCCGAAAGACTGGAACTGCACCGGAGCTGAATGTGAACGAAGGAGCTGGGCACTCGGAAAATTGTCTGGTGATCCATGTAGGAGCCACAGTACCTGAGGAGACAAGAGAGTGGGGGAAGACATGCGGTTTGAAGGTCTGTCAACTGCATTGCTCCAGACAGTGAATTTATTAATATTTGTGCATTTGAACTTCATATGCAGAGATGCTGATATGTGATTAGTTGTCCTGTGCTGAGTGGCTGAGATCGAGTAACTGCAGCCACCTCAACTCTCTCCTCTGCTAAATAGAAAAATGAGAGTACTGACTACAAATTAACTCTTACCCATTGCTTTCTCACCAACACTTGTAATCAGAAATATGAGTTTAATTCTCCCATTCCTCCCTCCTTTTACAGTTTAATAAATTGTGAAACAAGAATTGGCTGCTTTTGCCTCTGCAGAGAGAAATTCCTAAGCTCAGGTTGAAAATATACAAAGAATTCCAGCAACATTTAAAACTAAAGACAACAGCATTATTTTAATCTAAATTGAGATCTGATGTGCACTTCATAGTTTGTCCTTGGCAAAATTTCAAAGCAGCAAGGTCTCTCTCTAATAGTACTCTATTCACCTATCACCTACTGCACTCAGGTTCCCTGAACCTCTGTGAGAAAATGGCCCTCCTGTCAATAACTCTTCTTATATGAGTGTGGGGACCCAGGGCCCCCATTAAATCTTCAGTATGTAGCTGCCTGCATGACCTAGATGCAAGTTAAAAGTTACAGCCCTCCCCAGAGGGGAGAGAATATATAGATGGTATCATAAACTATAATCTTCCCAAAGCAGTAAGCGTTCTTGGTAAACGTTCTTCCAATGGGAGCAGTGAAAACATCACCAAACCTCACATGCGCCGTCACAGGACCCTAGCAGGAACTCTGTTCTCATACCCTATGGAATGTCCTTGTTACCCCTTTTATCACCACTCACTTTCCCGTCTCTATGCTGAGCCCTAAACTTCATTCATTTTCTGACAGCTACCGTCAAAGATTGTCTCCTGCCCGTAAGTCCCAATAAAGCTTATACCTCACTAAATGCCAGCTGTGTTCTTTGGACTCACGGCCTCACCAACTCACGCCCTTCAAGAGTTTGGTTGTAACAATTGGTGAGCCACAGCCAGGAGACCACAGGACCGCTGGCAGTAGTGGGCATGAGCTCAGAGAAAGGAGAATCTACAGGGGAAATCCCGGGTTGGCCTCTATGTGGGGAGGGGTGGTTGCCCTCCAGGATGAGGGGGGACCACCAAAAGAATACGGGATGCCCAAAAAACTCCAGCGGGTATGTTGGTTCTGCTACAGCAGATTGCTTCTACAAAAACAAAGAAATCTGCTGCTTAGAAGAGTTAAAATCTAGAAAGGGATTTGTGGCCTTCCACCTCCACCTTAGTGTTTAGGTCTCTCTGAGCAACTAGGAGATAGTGATTCAGATGTAGCAACTATAGAAAAATCTTTAAATCATGTTAGGCCACTTGTGAAAGAAAGACTAAATCACAGACACAACATTCTGCATAAACAGAAGTGCTAAACAGGGCATTTGTCAATGAAGCCATGTTTGTAAGAAAATATTCTACTGTAGAGTTAACTGAGATAAGAAAAACATTTCAGCAGCAACTCCACAAAACCCCTGCCGCTTGGATGGTGGAGCTAATGATTATTCATTTAACTACTGAAGAAGTGAAAAAACTTAGCAACATTAGTGTTCTCTGTTCTGTTTCCATGTAATACTATTTAGATCTGTATAGCCACATTAATAAAATTGGTACTGTTAAAGTTTAGTAACTCTGAACCAGACAAATCTAAAAAAAGAAAAAATAGAAAAAAAATGCTAGCAGGTTTTGTAAGACTGCAATTAAAAATATATTAAGTGGACATCGTCATCCCAGGATTCTCAGGATGGAGGAATAAAATACGGATTAGAGTGGACTTACTAGTATTCTACTACAGAATAATTGTAGAAATTATATCACTGATGTGGAGACAGTGGCCACAGGAGTTGCTGAAGGCAGGGAGAGGGAAAAGAGGTATGATATTGGGGCATTTTGGGGACTTGGCATTGTCCTGAATGATATTGCAGGGACAAAGGCAGGACATTATATATCCTGCCATAACCCACTGAATGGACTGGGAGAGAGTGTAAACTACAACATAAACTATAATCCATGCTGTGTAGCAATGCTCCAAAATGTACTCATCAAATGCAATGAATATACCACACTAATGAAAGAAGTTCTCAATGTGGGAGGAGTGGCAGTGTGGGGAGTGGGGTATATGGGAGTCTCTCATATTTTTTATTGTAACATATATATAGTAACATTTTATTGTAACATTATTATGTATCGTTAAAAATAATAATAAATTAAACTTTTTTAAAAATAAAAAATTATATATTACAGGGGAGTGGATGTGGCTTTAGTTGTTGAGCCCCTGCTTCCCAGGACATGGGAGGTCCTGGGTTCAGTTCCCAGTGCCTCCTGAGAAAAAAAAATAGGAACAGACAATAAGCTAAACGACCAAGAAAACCAACTCAGGGGAGCTCACTTGCAGAGAGCCAGCTTTCTGTGTTCAACCCTGAGGCCCCAGTACCTCAAAAAACAAAACAAAACTGGTATTGCATAACAAAACTGAAAGGTTATAATACTTGTGTAAATTGTAGGAGAGTTTAAATGAGATGTTATTTTGACAATGTTTTAAGTTTTAGTTACATTTTATTTGGATGAGAATTTTTATCAAGGTGTTAAAATGAACTTTCAGTTTTGAGTCAATAGCTTCTTCCTGAAATTTGAGTCTAAGTATACTCTTAAAGAGTAATCCAGAATATATAAGTGTTAAATGTCTGTCTGTCTAAACTGCCAAATTAGTGCTTAACTGCATTTATACTGCTCAAGTATTTCTAACTGATTTTGGTTGCTAATAAAAGTGCTTCCAAGAACGAGCTTGCATATTATAGGCACTGATTCCAGAGAAGATCTTAAAATAAATAAAAACCAGAGATGTGAAAAGATGGAGACAGCCATACCAAAGGAGTGAAAATTAGGAGTCAAATTAGTGAGTTTTATGTTTCTATTAGTGTGTCTTAACTCCTTTTGTGTTTGTCTGTTCAGTGTATATTTTCATACCTCTGGATGGTAATATTAAATTAACACATGAAAATTCTTAAAAGCATTTTCTAAACTGAAAAATTATAATAGAAGTGATTAATTCTGAGAAATCATTATTAAGTAGAAATCTAGGAGTTAATAGTAATAACAAAAAGTAACTTATAGTTAATTATAAGAAGTTTGTAAAAGCATCGTCTAAACTGAAGCACTTAAATGGTTAATTCCAGGAAGCCATTATTATACAGAAACCTAAATCGATATTGATAACAAAAAGTAACTCCATAACAGGAAAACCTATCAGAGGCCACCTCAATCTTCACATTAAAGTGGTGGTGGGGGAAGATACTCTTGATTCCATTGGGAATTTCAGATTTTCATAAATAATGGAGAAAGTAGTTTCTCCTGTACTACTAAAGTAAAATACCTGTTAATTAACATCATCATGGTAAAGGTGTAAAAGTGAAAAGTAAAGCACTGAAATAGCTAGGTTCATTTGATATGTTATAAACTGCACTGGAGGTGTTTAGAAAGTATACGAAAACGAAAATAGATAGACTTCAGTATTGTTAAACACTCTTGGGCATTTAAACCAGGCCTTCAGTACACTGCATGGTGCCTCTACATTTGAGTTATTGGTTAGGTTGGTCACTGACCCCTAAAATAATCAAAAGATCTACCACATCTCAGGGCATCGTTCCTGAAGTGGGTGGAAATTACATTTAAGTTTCAGACTTCTGCAGCAGTCAGTGATGGCTTGATATGGCCAGATTTACATTGCCTCCAGACTGGCTCTGTTTCATAGTGCCAGGCTGATGAAACACTGGAGCCTCTCTCTAGGGCTAATGGTGCTGCAGCATGCTGGCTGTGTGAAAGATATACCAAGTGGAACAATAATTACCAGAGTAATGTGAGTAGAACTGAAACAGACACAATTGTCATTATGGCCTGCTGTCATGGAAAGACAACATATTTGGTATCGCAAACCTGGAGCTTAGATCTATTAACTGCAGTTCAAAAAGGAACTTGTGCATTAATTAGTGCATTGATTAGTATTAAGTGCTCTGCCTACATCCTGATGAATATGATAATGTCTTCTATTTTAGATAATATGTAGAGGGAGAGTGAACATTTTAAAAGTCTTGGTAAATTTAATTCATTTTATATTAAGTCACTAATGAATGCACCTGTAATATAAAAGAATGGCTCTCTTAAGTCTTGTCTTTATTTTGCTTGCCACATGTTTATCTTGTTGCTGCCTATATTGTCTTTACAAGTTTATGTCTAGGGCATTGCCTCACCTCATACCTCTCCTAGCTATCCTAGGCATAACCACCATTGTGGGAACTGGGGGTGGCAGTTTCCTAGACAGCATTTGAAACTTACAAGATCAAACTCATCAGCTTCAAGGGGAGGTACCTGGCCTTTCTTTCAAAGGTACCTGGCCTTTCTCATTCCCATGGTCTGATATGTCACAGCTGGCCTCCTTTTTGGGGCCATTGTACCACCATTTTCTTTATCCTTTTAGTAAGACCACGTATCTTCAAAATTCAAACTAAGCTTATTTCTTTCAGAATCAACACCTTCCAGAACAAGGTATTAGTCATATGGGGATTTCACCCAGTTCCAACCATGGTGCAGGACTTGCCTTCCCTCAACCTCAAAAGAATAGCCAGAGAGTTTCACAGTTCATCAGGCAAGGTCTACTGCCCCTGGCCAGCATGAAGCAGCTACAGAAGAATGACTATCTCCCTTCAGCCTCCCCTTAAGAATAAGGGTGTGAACTCTCTGAGGGGGAAGTTGAGGCAGATCATAATAAAGCCCACCAAAGACTCCAGTCACAAGGTCCAGTTTGAAAGTCCTGGACTCAAAATAAGTCCTGGATAACTCCAATCAGAAATGTCTCACCATTTGTTCCCTGAAAGCTGGCAGGTGAAGGTAGAAAGGCAACCGATCAGGGCAGCAAATAGCTGGGGCCCTATGTGTGTCTATGTGGACTCTCCTTATGTCTGAACTAGTTTTTTCTTTTTCTTTTTTTTTTTTTTTATGTTACCGTAGAAAACTCAGAGAATTTAGAAGGGATAACTATATGATATTGGACATCTCCTCATAGGACTCTCTTACCTGGTACTTTGTTATCTACTAATGGAAAGGTTGGTTGTATACAGTTAGACCCTTTACTGTTCCCCAAAATGATCTTTCTTTTCACCCATAAAGCCCTAGCCATTACCTCTCTACAGTGGGCTTCATCAGTAACCCACAATTGAACCCAGTGTTGGGTTTGCAAAGACTTACCATTCTTGGGTGCTACTGGCCTTCCTTGGACCACAACTTCTGAAAATTGGACAACGTGGAACACCTTGTTGGCATGGCAGAATATGACCCATCAACAAGTTTGGAACAAGACCTTCTCAATTAAGAATGAGAGTCAGCTGCCATCTTTCAGTGAGACTTGTAATTATATCTTAAAAAGGCAACAGGTGAATAAGCCCAGTCATTTATTAGGATATGCTGTATATGATGGCTTAGGATGGTCAGTGGCTGAGTCTGTCACCCTAGATTGCATTGCTCCTGTCTGCATGGAATAACAAAAGGGAATCCTTGATGTGGGATGTTTACCCCCCGAAATTGTGTGATTTTACTATCAAGGCTAGTTATACAGTAAAGTGTGCCCCCTAGTGGTTCTACCCATTGACTGTTCTTGTGCCAGGTAGGACTGTAATTGTCACTGAAAGATACATAATGGTTTTAGCTGTTGTCTTTTATACTGTTGCTGTGGAATGTGGACGCAATGCTTGTCCTATGGTCAATGTAGGCCACTAAGTGGGGGTGAGTCCTGCAAGTTCTCCAAGGGGGACAGAGAGCAGACATGAAACTTGAGAGGGTGACATCTTTCACTGGAATCTGTGAGTGACGCCCAAAGAACTTCGGGACCATATACACTCCATGGATCAGACACTGATATTCAGTGGGAGGAGGATAAAGTCAATTTATGAATTTAAGGTTTGAAGGAGGAAAGCAGTCAATGTATCATTCAGAGAGTGCCTTTTGCAATTGACTGAAGTTTAGAACTTGAACTGACACATCAGACCCTGACTTAGGAGGAAGAGAAAGAACCTGGAGGTGGCTACCTGACAAGGAAAGAACCAGAGTCTGGGAGGCCCCTGCAAGTCAAGCAGGCCTTGAGGCAACAGTCTACTCTAGTTGGTCATCTTGGGATCAGAATCCTATGTTTGGAAAGCATGGTGGTTTTATCTGTGTAGTGATTTTCTTTGCACCATCCATTAACATTTAGTAGGATTTTCTTGAAAAGAAGAGCATCACTAAGGGATATTATGGGAGAATCAGGGGAAAGGGATCTTTGTATTCATGCTTAAGCTATTATTTAGAGGAAAGTAGTAAGCAGTATGCAATGGGGCATGGTGATGGCTTCCAGAACTAAAGAAAGGCATGTGAATGACTGGAGAAGCCCAGGAAAAGTCAGTCTACAGGTACAATCACTTTGACAGGTAGGGAAGCTGAGATGGAAGGAGGTAAAAAAAGTTCAAAGGGCAGATAAATAGAACCAGGATTTGGCCCCATGTTTGCCTCATGCTAAACTCTAACACACCAACCAGTCTTCCTTTCGGGAACTTTGTTCTGCTAAAGCTTTGTAGGAATGTCCATTTCCTTAGGGTTCATATACTGCACTCCAGCTGCCCTGAGGGTACACACCCTTCTCCCAAGTTAGCTGAACCACTTGAGATAACTAGGCTTCTTGGTGTCACATTACTTTATTCTTCCCTATTACAGCCTCAATTCCTTCCGGCTAACTTCTCAGCAAGTTGTCAGAAAGATTAGTTCAATTAGATCCTTTCCTTTTTAGATGAAAAGAACTTACAATGGGAAGGGTTGGCATTTTAAATCCTGAGGGAATAACCAGCATCAAGTAAAACTGAAACGATTTCAGCCAGCCCTCAAGATAAAGTGAAGAAGAGGCCCTGCAAAGAAAGTATTTGAGGGCAGAGAGCTTTCCCAGTATTTCTCAGGAGTAATCTGACAGCGCATATTATGGGCTGTTGTGGTTGTTGTCACGTAGAGAATAAATAGTGTCTCATTTTTAAAGCACAGATCTTAGGCCTACAACTTCACAAAATATTTGTAAAGATGTGTTCTCTGGATCTCGGTTTTAATTAGATACCAAAATGTAGTACCTTAAAGCCGTGAGGCACATACTAGAATATTTATCCTACTCAATGTCATTCCAAAGCAATCTTCTTAACATATTAATAATGGTTGATATTTTTGTTGGGCGGTATACATTATTTCATTGAATGTTTACCAAAAATTCCCTTATTAAGTAAGGATCATTACTCCATTTTATAGACTGAAAATCAAAGAGGTGAAACAAATAGGCCAGATTAATCCAGCCACTGAACAAGACTAAAATTTGAACCCACGTTTTCTGACTCCTTCATAAGAGAAGCTTGATCCAAAAATACCTCCAAAAGCTAAGTGTGGTCTTAAAATAATGGATCCAAGAATGCCTTTAAATCAGATAGAAACTATTCCAATGAAATCAGGACTAATGACTATTTTGCATGTAGTCTAAGTGTCTAAAGGAACCGAAAGAAAGTTATTTCAGAAAATCTTTAGAATGGAGAGGTTTCATTCATGGATAACAAATGGACAAAGAATTAGCAAGCAAATTTTCAACCTTGAAAGGATTCTTCTCACCCAGTGACCTGAGAAGATACTTGACTGCCAAGAGAGGGCATCCTCTTTTTTTTTTTTTTTTTTTTTAAGGACTTTGCTTTAAAAGCAAACAAACAACAACAACAAAGGTTCAAAGTAAGGATGAGAATGAGGGTTTACTAGGTTGGTTCAGAAGGCCCAGACACCTAGGTTTCTCTCAGCCTCCTTCTGATCAGCAGCTACTGATGTCCCAACTCTAGGATCAAGCCAGGCCAAATGAGCTTCTTCTTACTGCACTAACTTGGCTAATGGTTCTAACGTTTGCCCCACCAGGACGCCTATTTGCTATTTTCCCCCACAGCTCCAAGACTTGAAAGACTCTCTGCCAAACTACGTTTGTAACGTGTAAAATGTGCACATCCATATCCTAGCACACATCCATATCTGGGCAGCACAAAACCCAGGGACTCCAGAGCCTGGCTTTGAATCCTGGATCACTTCACTTTCTAGCTGAGTGATCTGGAGCAAGTTACTTAATTCCTGTAAATAGTAAAGTGTAAACTCATTAGTAACAAGAAATCCAAGGCTGTGAAATTCCCAGCAAGGCCTTTCATCAGATTCCTTCAGTATGGAAACCACTTACATGTGCTCATTAATTTCCCACCATCCATGGTCACAGCCTTGCACATTCTTCTTGGTTATTGAATAGTTATGGAATTTCAGTGCTAGGCCATGAGTTGATAAGGGAGCCTGTGAAAAATAAACAATAGGTCAGAAAGAAGCTTCATGTGAAGCACATGTTTTAGGCTACCATTTCCTGGCTCACCCAGGATGCATCCCCTTGCTTGCAGTTTTAAGGGCATCTTACTCCTTGTGTCCAGTGGTCCTTGGTGGAATAGACTGGTTCCCCTGAAAAAACCAGGATGAGGGGGAGAGCATGGCGGGGAGGAAAGTGGGCAGTCCAGTGCTCAAGGAGCTGGTAGGACCCATGGTGAGCTGGGTGACATTGGACATATAGATCAGCTTCCAGTTACAGTTTCTTTAAGTTAAATGAGGTTAGCTTTGAAAACCCAATTGTTAATGAGTGCCAGCATTTTCTTCCTTCGGTGAAAATAATATGTTTTATTTAAAGTATAATTCACATTCTTCAGGTACTGAATCCCAGTACCAAAAAAAAAGCTATAACAGAAAGAAGAAATGCAAAAGCATCCCTTTCATATTAAACCTGCATATTTCTGAAGGCAGTGAGGCATGCCTATGTCTTCTTAGAAGAAATCAAACAAAAGAAGGGGCTGCTTCTGTAGTCCATGTACAGATGCACACGCACGCACACTCATGCACATGCACACACACGCACTATGCACTGACCTTCTTATGGTGTTTTATGACATGCACATACTTTATGTCTTTTATGTTACGATTTTCATTTGGCTTTTCTTTTTGACCCAGGAATGATTTAAAATAAAATTTTTACATTTTGAGCGAGTGGAATTTTGGTCCACCCATTTTCAAGTTTTCTAATTCTGTTTTAATTAGATATTTTTGCCTATACTGCTTTTAATTTTTTTAATTTATTAAGGATTTTTGTGATCAAATTTTTGAATATTCTACAGTCCACTTAAAAAAATGGTATTCTGTGTACATGTGTGTCTATGTGTATAATATATAACCACCTCATTATCTGTGTGGTTTACACCTATCCCAGCCTTATTTATTGTTCTCCATTCCCTCTGTCAAAGACCAAGAGAAGGAAATTAAAATCTCTTATTTAAGTATTTGTCCATTTCTCATTTTATTTCCTATACTTCTGCTTTGTACGTATTAACCCTATGTCATTTGGTACATAAATGTCATAATTAGAGTTTCATTGTATATTGCTCCCTTTATCATTATAGTCCTACTTTCTTTTCTCACTGAATGACTTTGCCCTAATTTCAACCTTGCCTGGCACTAAGATTGTGATCCCTGCTTTCTTTTTCTTTACATTTGCCTGGTGTGGTATTGCTCATCCTTTTATTTCGAGAATCACTTTTTTATTCCTATTTGTCTTTTGAAAATAACATATAGTTAAGTTTTGGGTAATACTTCGTGATTCAGTCCTACTGTATTTTTCTTTTAATAGAGGAATTTACCCATTGACTATTACTCTGACAGATTTAGGTTTTAGTTATAATAATACCATGCTTTGTTTTATTGTTTTTGTGTTGTGTGTGCAGTTGTGTATTTACCTCTTTCTACATATATTTAAATATATCAAACTCAGCTCCTCCTTATCTACCTATGAGATGGAATTAATCAGGCACTTTATATTTCTCAACTAGACATCACAACAACCTTGTTAGGAAGGGAGAATGGGTCCCACTTTATGGATGAAGAAACAGAGATTAAAGGAAGATAAGTAACTTTGCTGTGATCAGGAAATGCAAAAACATTCGAACCCCATCCTGTGTTTCTCTGAAGGCCTCCATTTTCCCAGTGTTCCGTGCTGCCTGGAAGCCAACAGTGAAGGGAGGAACAGAAGAAACTGATTGCCTCGTGTTCCCCAAAATACCGGGGCCCATGAGTGCACACATCAATTTTTATTTCCAGTCATTTGATTACTTCTTCACATACACACACAAAAATAGACGCAAAATTTTGTAGTGTAAGAACATTATCAATCCAATTCTCTACCAAGAGGACTGCGTAAGCATTTTCATTATGTTCCACTGCTCCAAAATAAATGATTTTTATGCTACACCACCACCACCAAACCAAAAACGCTCCCGTGGTGAAAGGAAATATATCCCCTTAAACACAGTTTCATTCCCCTGACTGAGAACTGCACACAATCCGATGTTTGTACTCAGACTGGGCAAGATTCACTGCTGATAACCTGCTTGGCCAATTGAATGATGAGGTGCAGTTTCAAAAAATATAACAAGATATTTCAACAAATGAACAAAGAAAATAAAACTGTTACATACACAATTTCCTTATGTGTTGGGTATTTTCAGTGCCCATCCTCCCCCCGACCCCTGCCCTTGTTTTGGGAACTAAGTAAGGGGAGGACCTCTCCTGATCTGGACCTGTTATACTTAAATGTGTACCTGGCCAGTAATGGCAACAGGATACAGGACCGGGTTATCTTCTGGTCGCTGTAATGCTGAAGTGGATGTGGGTACAAAACCTAAGGACCCACCTGAGGCAGCACTGCTTGTGTACTTCCTTCAAGAAGCAGGCAGAGAGGGCTTCCTTCTGCGGAAGCTCGACTATTTCCTTAGTGACACAAGGAGGTGGCCCATGGTAATCCCCGTTTCTGTCTGATGGACCTAAAATGCTGGCACTCATGAGACTGATGACATCGGAGATGAAACAATTTAAAGCACAGATTTGGTTTTTTTCCTTCTAAAATTCTATAATTGAATTTATTACTTAAAAAACCAAAAGAGGGAAATTAATGTTCAGCTAAGTGACTACTGTGAAACACAGGAAAGCTGAACCTCTCTAGGAACCCAGGAAAGGAAGAGGGGCTGAATTATTTTATTTGTGGAGAAGTGATTCCTTCTAATCCTACTTGGATCACTTGAGTGATTTCTGACAAATGATTTGGCCCCACCTCTGTTACTTTACCTATAAAAATGTTAAAAGAAAGAGTGGATGTAGCTCAGTGTTTGAGCACCTGCCTCCCACATTTAAAGTCCTGGGTTCAAACCCCAGTGTTTCCTAAAAAAAAAAAAAAATTAAAAGAATATCTCTCTTACATCAAAACTATGTCTTGAAGAGCAAATAAAAATAAGTGTAATAAAACACTGACTTTCTAGATAAATGTGGACAAAATAATACACCTCTCAGCACTCTTTTTTGTTTTTACTTATTTAATTATTCCTTCATTCCCTGTAGTGTGTAAGCTCCATGAGGGTAAGGATTTTGTTTATTTTGCTACTAGGTGTCCCTAAGTGGTTCCTGACACTTAATAGACACTCATTGAATGAAGAAAGCTTGAGAGAAAAAGATGGACTTTAAGCCCAAGCAAGAGTTCATCTGTCTCAGATAAATAAGACCTTAGAAATAAGTTGAGCTGCAATGGAGAAGTTTGGCAGTTCCTGATCAAAAAGTTAAACATAGAATGACCATGTGACCCAGCAATTCCACTCTTAGGTACATAGCCAGAAGAAAAAACAGAGACTCAAACAGATACTTGTATGCCAATGTTCATAGCACCATTACTCCTTAACAGCCAAGAGGTGGAAGCAACACATATGACCATCAACAGATGAGCAGATTTTAAAAATGTGATATATATATATATATATATATATATATATATATATATATATTAACCATACCACTGTTCAGCCATGAAACATACTACATTTATTTTACTTGTTTGTCATCTGTTTGCCCTAAAGGAAGGTAAGTTCCAGGAGAGCAGGGGTTTTTTCTTTTGTTTTGTTTCTTTCTCATTTCATGGATCCCCAGTATCTAGAATAGTGCTAAGCATATACTAGGCATTCAGGAATAACATGTTGAATGAATGAAAACTATGTGTTGCTTCCTACATATACATAAATGCTCTGCCACAGAATTGGATATGCTGAAAGAGCAAAGGTGATATCCTGCCCTCTCTTTATATTATATTATAGTTAGAAAACAACAAATAGCTTACATTCTAAGATTTAGAAGAAAAAAATGTCAGGAGTACCCTATCTAGCAGAAGAGGGAGATGTATGTCACATAAATCTGCACTTTGGCTTGCTTATACAAATGAAATATCTATACTGACTAGTCCAATCTATTATTTCTTAGTTATCCTTATTCTAATGTTGATCATGGAGTATTTAAAAATTTATAAGTGATACCTATTATAATATAATATATTGTTTTATCCCCCACAACAATGTCTTTACATTTTTAATACAAACAAACAAGATGATAGTTTGGAGATATTAATCTCCGTCTACTAAAAAGCTGTTAATTTTTGGAGAGAGGATTGAAATTACAGGGAATGTTCATGCTCTAGATAGTATTTTTCAATAAAGTTTATATTTCGTGAAATTAGCTAATATTCTTTTGTAATTAAAAAATAAGTTAATTAAATTAAAAATAAATTGCTTTTAAAATAGGATAATATTTTTCTGAGATACAGGTAAAACTAAGTTACCTGAAATTTCCAGGTACACTTGCATTTTGGAGGATAGTAGCTCGGGTAATATGGGCTTGAAATTTTTCCTTCGAAGCCAGTGATTTCTTTGACTAGCACTGTGTTTTCACATTCTGAAAAAAAAAAAAAATCCAGTAACGCACAATGATTCACAGTTGTGAGATTATGGGAAATATGCTTCATACATTTCTTCTACAATAAATGCACACTTCTTTGATCAGCAAGCTTACATTTTAAAAAAACTTTAAATGAATTTTTTCTTTAAAAGAGAGAAATAGCACCCTACAAATATATAGTTAAAAAATGTGCTCTCAAATTCTAAATTTGTTTTTATTTTAGTTATACATCTGTGGGATACTATTGCTTTCTTCAAAAGAGTAGTTTAAATTTTTAAAACACTAAGCTTATTTTGTTCAAATCAGTGTATATTTACTGTTGAAGAAATGTACCCAGTATACAGAGCATGTTGGTCTGTTTCAACTAAGATAATCTAAATGTCTGTTCCTCCTGATAAGGCCATCATTTGACTAGAATGGCAGCTCCTTGAGGGCCATTTTATCTAATTTGTCAATTTTGTTTACCGCTATTTCCCTACCATCTAGATTCATTCCTGTCATATGGTAGATGTTCAACAAATATTTGTTGAATGAATAGACAAATTCCACCACATTTCCAAGATACTTGTGTTTTTAAACTGCTGCGTTAGAGTTGATTCATTACACAGCAGTTATCTCCAACATCTAATTCAATTAATTTTGTTCAATAAAGCAACCCATTTTTCCTTTGGTTTTCTATTAATCTGAAGGAGAAAAACTTACCAAAATATACTACGGCTCTACAATGCAGCTGATCTATAGTTATCTCCACCTATGTAAGCTAAATCCTTCATTCCTCACTTCCTTCTCCCATCCTGATCCTTCTGGCTTTGTTGAGGTTCACAAAGAAGTTGCCAAGACATGACCTGTAAGATCTGACCACTCACATGGCAACAAATATTACAAAAAGACCAGAGTTTCAGTGAAGGCCCATTTTGTTTTACTTCCTCAAGGCAAGTCAAAAAGAGAAGAATGAAGGTAAAATCACCTTTTGCTCACTATCTGACCTAGAAAAAGCCATTAAGTCCTTCGGCTTAGTCCCTACTTGTACCATATTACAGAAAACATTTGAAAACCACAGTGCCAAGGGTTGAAGTTCTTCACCAAGCTGTAAACCCTTTTTAGGACAACACTCACAACATGCATTTCTGTAAATGAGAATTCACCCATACGAATTTCTATAAATGAGAATCCACAGTCTAGGGTGCCAGTTATTGAGAGATTGTCTGTTGGCTCCAAGCCCACCTTTCTCTGCCCTGTGATGCGGAGGCTGGGGCTCCGCCATCCACATTTCTCCTTTGCCTTTTGGCTTCTTGTAGGCTCTGCCAATAGGAGGTGCTAAAGGAAACTAGAAGGCTGGAGGAGAACAGGGCTTCCTGTTTTCTTTCCCTGTGACTGTCTCTCCAGCAACACCACTTCATCACTGCAGCTGCACTTCCTTCCTGTAGCAGGGTTGAGTCCTGTTAGCAGTTTACTCAACTTCCTTTATTGCATCTCCCTGGAAGATAACAGCCTCAGCTGTCTGGCAACCGCTCCTCAAAGGTCTTGGCGCCAGGTGCAGGAGCGCTCGCCTCAAACCCAGAGACACCAGCACCAGCTGAGCAGCAATCCCTCCCCAGAGGTCTGAATTTCACTCCATAGATCCCTTTCTCCAAGCTCTAAATTTTAATAATTCCGCTTTCCTTTGTTTCCCCAGCCTTAGGGGTAAGAGCTGCTTCCTACATTTGTTACAGTCATGACAGTTCTTTGTATTAAATTTTCTCTGCTGAGACAATTAAAATAACTTCTATCTTCTGACAAGACCCTGAGTCAAGGTCCCGGTTAATACCATTAGTATTGCAACACAGCTTCAAGAAAGATAGGCTAAAATGTCATAACAAATTTTTCTCTTTTTAACTGGGGAAGACTTACTTTGTTCTGGAATGACCTCAAAATATGCCTGGATTCCTGATAGCCTCCGTATATGAGGAGATTTAAATACCACCAACATGAGATTATTTGTAGAAACAAATGACATTAATGTTCTGGTGGGTTCACAAATTCTGAAATCAGATAACCAGACAAAATACATTGATAATAGGTTATTTGAGGAGTGGGCCTCAGTCCAACACTAATTCCACACATGTTCTGGGTCATTTATAGTTCTTGTGAATAGACTCCTGTCATCCAGTTCTTCATCGATTACTGGCCACAGGACATGACGGATAGAGGGGAGATGAGAGAGGTACAGAATGTTTTGTTCAGTAAATACCTCCAAAGAGTTTCCCCTATGGCATCACTAGACCCTCCTTGAGAGTAAAAAAGAGTAAAGGCGGGGTGTTTAATGGTTAAGATCATTGACTCTGGACTCAGGAAAACTGAGTTTAAAACTGGCTGAAAAGCACTGGGCAATCAAGGAACTAAATCTTGGTAAGCTCCAGTTTTTTCCCTTCTATGAAATTGTAATAATAATAATAGTATATTCCTCTGAGAATTGTGGTGAGATAATAACTAAATACGTTTGGAAGGATGAGTTGATAATAGTGGTTGAAGAATTGGGAGTTGGAGATGAGTTTACTTTTCAGTGAATATCCTTATATACTATGTGCATCCATCACCAAAGTGTAAATATATATTCACAGACATAAAAACAGTTAAAAATAGATAATCATGTAACTGTTTAGCATGATGTATAATAAATTGGTAAGTCTTAATAAAGTCTATCATTATTTAGTTATCAAAACATTAAGCACCCATAAAAAGATGTCTACTGTTTTGTTTCTATTATTTTTAAGTTAAAAGAATTAGATATGTTTATATGTGTATGCATAATTATATATACACATGAATGTGGGCTCGCTGGCAGCGATTAGCGGCCCACGAGGTCCGGGCAGCCTTCCACGGCTCGGCGGGGAGCCCCTAGGCCAGCGCGTAGGCCTAGGTTCTCCAGGCGTGGGAGACGCGCGGTAAAAACCACGGAGACAGCCTGAGCGCAGGAACAAGTCTGCTTTATTGCGGAAATACACTTGGTTATATAGGGTTGGGTGGAGGGAGGGGCAGGAGCTGGGGCGGATTACTACAGGGCGGTAGTGGATAGGCGGAGTTGTGCAGGCGGCTATGAGGTAGGCAGTAGCTGGGGAAGAAGGCAGATTATATGTTGGCAACGTGGGCGGGACTGGCGGGAAGGACAGCAATGGCTGGAGGAAGGAGATAACAAAGGCTGGGGGAAGGGATGGAGGGAGGCAGCAACAACTGCTCCTTCTGTTTTTTAAAGGAAAGTAAAAGAAGACAAAGTATTAGGCTGGGGGGGATGAGGGGTAAAGGGGGCGGGATTGACTGGTGATGGGCCGATGGCATATCATTTGGCCAGAATGTATGCATAGCCCTTAGGGTTGGCACGTGCCGGTGCTAGACGGAATATCTAACCTGATGTTGCGCACACTTCTTCGGGGTGGATAGCGCTGTGGCTAGCTTAATTGCGAAGAATTCTCAGACATATAGCAATAAAGGGGGGCGGGGGGTACACCCAAGCCCTTTGCGTCGAGGGAAGCGAACCCGTGCCGACGGCTAGAGTCAGAGAGCTTCACAGCAAGCAGCTTTACAGGCGGGAGATGAGGTGGGAAGAGGGGTGAGGATGTGGTCGAGATTGAGGAATGGAATCAGAGGCAACAAGACGTTGGTAATGGATCTGAACAAATGAGGAGAATACACTGTCAGCATGATCTTTGGCAAGGCGAATAATTCGTCGAATGGCCCAGGGGCCAACTGTGAGACCTAGGATGATGAGCAGAACTGGGGTTAGCAACGGGAGGAGATAGGGGAGGAGGGGCTGCAGGAAGCCCCAGGGGCCGGCAGTTTGGGCTCGTTCAAGTCGGCGTTGGTTGAGACCTTTTTCAAGTTCTTTTAAGCTAGAGTCTACTAAGCCGGTATAGTTAGCATAAACGCAGCATTCTTCTCCTAGAGCAGCACATAGGCCACCTTCTTTAAGGAGGAGGAGGTCAAGGCCTCGGCGGTTTTGCAGGACAACTTCAGAGAGAGAATTAAGAGAGTCTTTAAGGTATTTGACTGCATCACGGAGGTAGATGATATCAGAGTCTACTGCTTGTCTGAGGTTTTGGAGGGCGGAGGTTTGTGTGGCTAGAGCTGCAACACCAGTGGCAGCTCCAGCTGTAGCTAGGAGGGTAGTGACAGTGAGCACAGCAGTAATAGGTTCGCGTTTGTGGAGGTAGATAGCTTCTTGCGTGTGATCAAAGGCTTCAAAGAAATGTAGAGGAGTGCGATAGATAACTCGAGGCGTGAGAAGGATGAGAACACACGTTTCTTTGGTTTTGTTAAGTGTGGCAACAGATAAGCATGGAGTAAGTCCCGTGGAGGAGCAGAGCCATTGGGTGGTGTTTAGGGGAACTAAATATTTGGCAGAGATGTGTGGGGAGGTATAGTTGGCACAGACGGTAAGGCTAGGAGTGTGGGAAGAACGGGGGTGAATGCATATACCCTTGGAAGAGATGTGCGTAAAAGTGAGTGAGATATGAGTAGATTGATCCCAATTGCAGGAAGAGGGGGAATCATCGGTGGAGGAAATAAAGAGTGGCGCGGGAATAGCAAGTGGATCATAGAGGGGAGGCTGGGGGAAAGACATAACCAGCAAGAGCGAGTGAGGTTGGGGTGGGAGGAGTTTAGAGAAACGTATGAAGCTTTAATCAAGTTGATGAGGGGGCTGGAGTACTTAGTGGGAGGCAACTGAAGGCTGACAGGCGATGAGGCGCGAAACGATGAAGAGGGAAGGGGGGACGCGGAAGGGGTGGCAGATGTAGGAGGTGGTGGGTTGAGAAACCGGTTTGGGCCGATGTTTGCTGGGCGACTGGAGGGGGGTCTTTTCCGGATTGTGAAAAAGGCTCCTGAATCGTAACCGGTCATGTATAGACGGATTCCCCATGTATGACCCACGAGCCAAGTGTCTGCGGAGGGGTCTTTGACGAGGAAGGAGACATTTGGGCGTTGGGGGGACAGTTGTATACTGAGCAGGTAGAGGTTAGGATCTTTGTTAGAGGGTTTAGCCCAACCAACAGCCATGGTTTCACATCTCCATGAGGGACAGAAGAAATGCGCGGGGTCGTGGCAGGAAGTGGAGGAGGAAGCAATGGAGGAGGGGCAGATGTAGTAGCCAGAAATAGGGGGGCCCTGAGGGCCGGCAATGGCGTATGCTCCGCCACCGTAACAGCCCTGGCCCTGGCATCCTGGATAGCAGTCAGGAGCTTGGCCAGTCAGGCTACAAAGGTGGAGTGAAAAGGAGGGTGCCCCTGCAGTGACGTTGAAGGCGAGAACTGCATCTGATTTCCAGTCAGAGAGGGTCCAGTTAAATGGCTGATGGGATGAATAGCTCTGGGCAGAGGAGGCTAGGGACAACATGAGAATGAGGAGATGAATGAGACGAGGGAGGGTAGGGGAACAAGGGGTGGGTGTGTGAACAGAGCGGGCCTGTCGGAGGAGCTGGAGAACTTGGCGTTCGATGGGGTCATCATCTTCAAGAGAAAGTCAGCTTAGGCGGTGGGCAAAGAAGCGTTGTCGACGTCATTCGCGGCGAGAGAGAGCTGGTGTGGTCCCCATGGGCGACGGTGTTGGGGTAGTAGGCTCAGATGAATGTACTTGGGGGCGCATAGTGGTCATGGGAGAAGGACTACAAGAGAGATGAGGATAGCAATTAGAAGCAGCCAGGCAACAGCGAGGAGAAGACGTTGACGAAGGTTCCAGTCTGTTGGGGCTGTGGCTGTGAGACAGACAGCTGAAAAGATTGTTAGAAAAATGAAAATTGCAAGAAAAAAGCAAAGTAAGAGTGGGTGGGAGGGGAGCTTGAGGAGCATTTGCACGGTGAGTTCCCTTTATTGATAGGTTATAAGGCACGTTTTGGTGAAGGTCAGGCGCTTGTCAACGGCGGGTGATGGAGGCAGCAAAGGCTTCTCTTGTGCAGAGTTGGGTCCTTTGAAAGATCTGAAATGACAAAAAGGAAAAAAGAGCCCCCATAGAGGAGGGGCAATCAGCAGAAAGAAACTTAGAGAGAGCACTTATTGGAATAGAAACATTTTTAGGAGGGGGCTTGGCCGATGTCTCAATCATTGCCATTAGCATTGTGTTCTGGTATCAAAGGACGTGGGATGTCTTCGGGGTCTGGCGCTAGTGGGCGCGGGATATCATCTAGGTCAAGCTGCTGTGTTGCAGGCCGGATGTACCGTCCTGGGACCCAAAGAGGCTGTCGTTCTGTTTCTGGGAAAATACAGGCGAACCCTCTTCCTTGTGCTAGTAGAGGGGCAGGTTCTTCTTGCCAGCGATTGGAAGCTGGGTCTTTCCAGTAGACCACAGGAGTTTGAGAAGGCGGCCACATAGGTCCCCAATGCTTATGCGTGGGAGAGAGTCCTTGACTATCAAAAGTTAGGAGATTGTGATGGATGAGACAAGCTGTTACAACATCTGCTGGAGCTTTGTGGGGAGAGGAGGTTCTCTCCTTTTGAATGAGCAGCTTGAGCTGTTGGTGAGTGCGTTCGACAATTCCTTGTCCTTGTGGGTTATATGGGATGCCGAAGTGATGTGTGATGCGATACATCTGCACAAAATTGGCAAAGGAAGCACTGCGGTATGCTGGTCCGTTATCTGTTTTGAGGTCCCATGGGACCCCCATAAACAGAATGGCTTGGCGAAGAGCTTTGATGCAATGTTTGGCACTCTCCCCTGCGAGGGGCACCGCGTAGCACAGATGGGAAAAGGTGTCAATGGCTACGTGAAGATACTTGAAGCGGCCGAAGGCGCTGACATGAGTGACATCTAACTGCCACCGCGAGTTAGGCCGGAGGCCGCGAGGGTTGACACCTCGGGGCTGCAGGGGCCCCAGAGGGAGGAGAGGGGCGCACACGCGGCACGAGCGCACTAGGTGTTTGCAGGTTTCAGCGGGTAATTCTGGATAGAGCTTGCGAATTGTCCGCGCCAAGTAATGAAACCGCGAGTGCAGCAACTTAGCGTGGTTGATGGGGTCTCCAAGCAGATTTTCATCCACAACATAATCTTTGCAGGCTAAAGGAAATACTTTAAAGCTTGACACCGCCACATCGGCAAGGTCGTTGCCGTGGGCAAGGGGCCCCGGAAGGTTGGAATGACTTCGCAAATGTGTGATGAACCAGGGCTGCTGTCTCGTTTCAAGTAAGCGCTGCATGAAGGAAAGCGCTTGGTCAATGTTTGAATCGCCTGGCAAAAAGGTGGCAAGTGGCAGGCTGCGGCAAACTTGTAGCGTGTATAGGCTGTCTGTAAAGATATTGAGAGGCTGGCTTGGGTGGAGATTGAGGACCGCTGCGACCGCTAGGAGCTCGCCTACTTGAACAGAAAAGTCATTGGCGAATACTAAGTGCTGGGGCTCAGGTTTTCCAGGAGTGTAGATAACGGCTGCAAACGCTATTTTTGAGGCGTCTGTGAAGGCAGTGATGGCTGATGGAATGGGGTTCCGCGCAGGCAACGGGCGGAACGGGTTAGAGAATGCTAACTGAGACACCCCTTGCAGCAAACGGTGATGAGGGTAGTGATTATCAAAGGAGCCGCGAAAGAGCTCTACCAAGCTCTGCATCTGGGTATTGTTCATAATAAGGGAAGAAACTTCTTTGGCATCAAGAGGCCAAACAATAGTGTGTGGCGGGATACCATACGTTTGTATGGAAAGGAGGACTAAGTCAGTAGCCAACGCAATCCAGGCCCTTAGGAAAGGGCAGATTTTTGGGAGCTTGCTCTTTGACGTGTGCAGAAAAAGAAGAGGACCATCTTGCCACAGGAGACCTGTCGGGGTGACCAGTGTCGGCAGAACCAGGGCAAAGATTGGAAGATCTGGAGAGAATCGCTCGAGGCGACATTGCTGAAGCGCATCACTGACTTGTTGGACGGCTTCTTGCGCAGCGCGGGTGATGGTGATCTTTTGCCGGACTGCAGCAGGTGGGCTATCTTTGGTTTGCAGAAGCTCGAAAAGAGGCTGCATTTGTGCTGTCGTGATGGGAAGTGCTGATCGAAGCCAATTGATTTGCCCACAAAGTTGCTGAAGTTCAGTCAGTGTCATAGTGGGAGAGATGTGCAGCCGAGGGCTTGACGGTTGTATGGAGTGATGGAAATGAAAGCCCAAGAATTGAAAAGGAGGTTTGAGGTTTATTTTGTCTGACTGTACGGTAAGCCCGAGACTCGAAAGGTTGGTCATCACTGCAGAAAGCAGGTCATTGAGAAGGGTGCTAGAACTCGCTGCTAAGAGAAGATCGTCCATATAATGGATGATGTATGTTTCTTCAGGCTGGAAATGAGAGCGCAGCAGCTCGAGGGCACAGTTGACATAAAGCTGGCACATGGTGGGGCTATTCCGCATACCTTGTGGTAGCACTCTCCACTGGAATCGGCGTGCTGCGCCCTGGTTGTTGGTGCGTGGGACTGTAAATGCAAATCGTGGGCAGTCCCGCGGGTGAAGAGGAATGGAGAAAAAACAGTCCTTGATGTCGATGGTCGCCGCATGAAAATGCTGGGGGACTGCAGTAGGATGGGGGCAGCCTGGCTGAGGTGACCCCATCAGCTTGATGTGCTTGTTGATTTCTCGAAGGTCGTGGAGAAGGCGGAACTTGCTAGTGTTTTTCTTGTTAATGACAAAGATTGGTGAGTTGTAGGGACTGGTGGACGGCTCAATGTGCCCCGCTTGTAGTTGTTCCTCGACGAGGGCAGAGAGAGCCTGTCACTTGTGCACGGGCAAGGGCCACTGCTCGACCCAGATGGGCTCCTCTGTGTCCCATTCCAGAGGGATAGGGTCAGGTCTTGAGACAGGAGCAGTGGCCCCTAGAAGGGGGGGGCAGCGCGGCTGAGAAGGCTTCTGTGGTGATTCGAGCTTTTAGCTGGCTGAGGACATCTCGTCCCCACAGGATGGTTTGAACTGAGGAAAGGACGAGTGGACGAATTTGGCCTTCGTGACCTTCTCGATTGTTCCAATGCAAAGGCTGTGATGTCTTCCAGGAGGTAGCAGCTCCCGTGGCGCCAATGACTTGAGGGCCGGTCTCGAGGGGCCAGTGGTTGAAGGCAGCGATTTCAAAGGGAATATAAGAGATTTCAGCACCAGAGTCTAAGAGCCCTTCAAGCCACTGCCCGTTGATTTTGAGCTCGAGGGAAGGTTTCTGGTGACGTGTGATAGGCATTGTCCACATTAGGGCTTTGGAGCTCTCTTGAAGGCCTCTTGGGAGAGGGGCTGAGGCCTGCCCCGTTGGAAGTTTAAAGGCTGTTGCGAGGAACAGCAATCGCGAGCCCAATGGTACCCTTTTCCACAGCGCGGGCATGGTGTGGGGGGGCCTCTCGGTCGGCGCAGTGCCTCGGCAGGGCGGGGAGCCGCTTGTTGAGGGCACTTGCAGATGAAATGACCAGGTTGACCGCATCGAAAGCAGGCAGAAGCAGAGGCAGAGGACACAGCCATGGCGGAGGCGAAGGCAGTAGTAAGCGCTTTAGTTTGAGGGTCAATATCTCGGCAGGCTAAGACCCACTCGTGTAACTGCTTGTCGCGAAGAGGGAGGATGACAGTCCGGAAGGGTGCGAGGCATCCGTCAAGAATAAGCTCTTTTGCTAACATAAATTGGGCGTCTTCATTGGTGATTTTCCGCTGACAGGCTTCTAGAACGCGTGCGACAAACGCGGGAAAGGTCTCTTGTGGGTCTTGAAGCATCTGCGCAAATTTGGTAGATTGCTTGGAGGAGACTAGCGAAAATGACCGCTGGACAAGGTTCTTTGCTCGTTGCCAAAACCCTGGATCTATATTGACATAAGACTGAGGATTAGCAAAGCAGTTGATTCCGGTGTAGGCGTCCGGTGGATCTCTGACACCGATGCGGGCGTTCTCTGCTACTTGCTGCTCAACAGCATGCTGATAATAGGCACGCCATTCAAGAAACTGACCGGGCTGAAGGTTGGCGCGGGCTAAGGAAATCCAGTCATAGGGGAGCGCAAGTTGAACTCCCAGTTCTTCTAACAATTGTTGGACATATGGGCTACCTATACCATCTTCTTTCACGGCCTTTCGCAGTGTCTTGATCTCTTCGGCCGTAAAGGGAAGCCAGGTCTGAGGGCGTTGTGGCGTAGGCAGCGGGTTGAGCGGGTAAAGCTGAGGGGCGGAAGGGTGCGCTCTTCCGGAGTCGCCGTTATATGGTGGTGGCGAGGGATGAGCGGTAGCGGGAAACAAGTGAGGGAGTGGCAGCTTAGCAGCGTCAAGGCGGCAACAAGCTGGTGGCGGGACCCTTTTGAGCGTCGGACAAGATGGCGGTGAAGCCACGTCATTTCCGGGAGCCGGCCAAGATGGCGGCGGAGTTACATCATTTCCGGGGGCTGGCCAAGATGGCGGCGAAGCTACATCATTTCCGGGGGCCGGCCAAGATGGCGGCGAAGCTACATCATTTCCGGGGGCCGGCCAAGATGGCGGCGAAGCTACATCATTTCCGGGGGCCGGCCAAGATGGCGGTGAAGCTACATCATTTCCGGGGGCCGGCCCGGGGGATGACGAGACAGGAAGGGGCGGGTAAAGGCGAGAGGAAGCGCCTTTGTTCCCGCCGGCGGGCTCTAATCCGGGTGAGGAAGAAGCAGGAAGCACGCCATCTTGGGCAGGGGTGGAGGAAGGAGGAGGAGGTCCGCCATTCTGAGGAGCCACAGAAACGGTTTCTGTAGGCGGCGGGGAGCGCGAGCAGGGAGGCTCGCGCTCGAGAGCTGCGGCGAGCTGGTCAGACAGAGAATTCATGTCTCTAAGATCATCGGGCTCATAATCATTGGGTTGTTTAATCGATTTGTCCCGGATGACTTCGGATGGTGCACCAAGGAGGCAGGCACGAACGGCCACAAGAGTAGGCAGCAGGCCGGGCGGAAAAGACCGCCTTTCATGCTCTATGGCAGAGGTAACTCGATCTATTAGCCGTGAGTACGTGTCCGGGCTCCAGAGCTGGCAGGTGGCGAGCCACGGATTGAAGGGGAGTAGTAAGTCCCAATATTTTTGGAGCTGTTTCAGGGAAATGCGAACCCCATTGGTATCAAGCAGGGCGGCTAAAAGCCGAACCTGAGGGGTATGGTGTGAGGAGAGGGAGGTGCCCATAGTGGGAGAAGAAAAGACGGCGATGGGGTCCCTACCTGGAGAGCTGAAATGGTCGCCAGTAGACAACAGCAACAGCAGACAACAGGGGCCGTAGGGCGGTGGAAGGAAAGGATCCCGGATGAGCCCCCAAGTGTGGGCTTGCTGGCAGCGATTAGCGGCCCACGAGGTCCGGGCAGCCTTCCACGGCTCGGCGGGGAGCCCCTAGGCCAGCGCGTAGGCCTAGGTTCTCCAGGCGTGGGGGACGCACGGTAAAAACCACGGAGACAGCCTGAGCGCAGGAACAAGTCTGCTTTATTGCGGAAATACACTTGGTTATATAGGGTTGGGTGGAGGGAGGGGCAGGAGCTAGGGCGGATTACTACAGGGCGGTAGTGGGTAGGCGGAGTTGTGCAGGCGGCTATGAGGTAGGCAGTAGCTGGGGAAGAAGGCAGATTATATGTTGGCAACGTGGGCGGGACTGGCGGGAAGGACAGCAATGGCTGGAGGAAGGAGATAACAAAGGCTGGGGGAAGGGATGGAGGGAGGCAGCAACACATGAATGAAAGGATTTATGCAAAAATGTAACAGACGTTTGTGCTGGGTAATGTCAAGTAATTGATAATGCTTTCTCTGACCATATTTTCTATAATGAAAGTGTGTTGTCTTTCTAATGAGAAAGATTTTTTACATGTTTTACTAATACTATGCAATCATTATCACAGAATATTCTTACACTCTATTGAAGCAGTAGATTTCACAGTAATTGCAATGAAAGTAAAAATTAACAAACATGTTATATTTCAGAAATATTGGCTGAAGTTCTTGCTGCATTTATTTTGAAAGTCTTGTCTACTACAAGTGAAAAACAAACTCTGAGTCTGTTAGGCTCTAGCTAACACACAGGGTACAAAATAAGGCATTGGGGGGTCATTGGTGTAAACAGAAATTGTAAAAGGGAAAGAAAGGAAGAAAAAAGAGAGAAACAAGGAGGGAAAAGGGGAGGAAATAAAGAAAAGAAATCTAAGATAAATCCAGATATTGCAAAGTAGAAACTTTATAAAAAATCTTTTCACCCACAAGAGTGCCTGCATACTACCTGTACAAGACTGTGCTTCTGACTGGCAAAAGGGTGTCATAAATGGTCAGGGAGTCAGTGACACAGTTGTCTGCTTCAATCTGGATGGACTCAATTGAGAGGCGAATCAGGTAGCCCACAATGGCCACCAGTTTGAAGTGGCACATCAGCCTCCCAGAAGTTGCAGAAATCTCCAGAGGGTAGCGGAGAGTTGGATGATCTGCATAGAAGTCCTGAGAGCAGCCTTTGTCTGTGGAGACAGAACTTTTTTAAGAATAATTCTTCTAGAAATGTTTATAGAAGAGGAAAGAGTAAAAGAAGTCCTGTGGAAGACATCTACTCTTCACTAGCCTAGAATCCACTCTGCCCTGTTCTGGGAGCAGTACCTAGATTTTCCTTTAAGAAACTATCCCTACTCTGTCAAAATGTTTTGGATGGTTCAGGAATGGGCATGTCACCCAATCTGGAACAATGAGAATCAGTCCTAGGACATCTGTATCAACTGACTGGCTGAAATATGTGTGTATTTTTCCATAGTTTAATCATAGTTGCTAAACTGATGAATTATGAGCTTAGACATGCTGGTGGCTACTTTTGCCAACACATTGGAAGAACACACTTAATTATGAAGTCACAACAGAGAAAAGCAGAGGTGCAGCGTCCTGACAATATGTTATTTTAGGCCCTGGACTCAACCATGCCTCAAGCCACACCACTCCATGTATGTCCCAGTTATATGAGCCAGGCAAGTTTCTCCTGTTCTTAGGCCAGTTTGAGTGTATTTCTATCACTTGAAACTGAAAAAAGCACTAACAAATACCATCATTTGAAAAGGAAAACTATAGTCAAAATGGATACTGATTTGGGTGGAAAAACATAAAATAATTTACCAGATCCTATGGCTGAGGAGTAATCTGATCGAAGCCCAGCTGCATTGCAAAAACAAGTAGAAAAGTGCTTGTTAATCCCAGCATTTCATTGTTAGAATTTTCTTAGTGAAAACTATTTTCAGTCCTTGAAAAGCAATCAAGAGTAGAATTTGTTTTAAAATAATCCAGTGCAGGGGGGGGCAGGTTGTTGTAGGGATTAGAGATCAAATATGATGGCCATTAGTTGAGAGTTGTTGAATCTGAGTAATGGGTATATGGGAGTTTATTTTACTATTTTATTTTTTATATGCTTGAAATCACTCATAATATCAAGTTTTTAAAAAGTAATTAAACCAGCTCACTGTCAAGACAGATGATGAAATTTGCATTTTGATAGGTTTATGAGGCAGATCATTTTGGAGCACTGGGTAACACTACATAACATATGTGCAATTCTGTCTGGAAGGGGAAGAGACTAGATAAACCTCAGCAAAATTCTTCCTTCTCCAGGATACTTCCTTCTTCCTTTGTTTCTTGAAGACTAGCTTGAAAAGGATGAAACCAGATACATTTAGGGAAGGGTATACTTTAACAAATTCAACTTTATATCTGTTTAACCCTATATCTGTATATAACATTGAGGAATTCCCTTTACAAATGTAGTTCCAAAGTCGTCAGTGAACGCTGTTTCACTGGAATTGTGGAATAAAATACAATCTTGGTTCCCAAAATGGCAAGTATCAGGAATGCTGCAGGAAAGAATGCTTAAAGGAGAATCACCCAACAATCACCATTTAGTACCACAGAATCCATGTCCACAGCCAATCCCTGCAAGCTCCCCACAGAAGTTCGGTTTACAATGCTCGTCTGGATGGAGTCTTTCAAGATGGCCGCCACACAGTCCTCACAGAAGATATGGCCCTTGGCATGTGGCATGACAAACACAATCCAAAAGTGGACAAGGAGGCCACCTTTGTTGTTGCTGCTACAGTGGAAAAAAAACAGAGAGTTAGGGATATCTTTTAAGAAACAGACTTTCACAGGAAGGCAGAGACCCTACTCTCAAATTCAAGGCTAGGCCAGTGAACATATCCTTGTATTGGACTTAATGCCCTTCTTTAGAAGTCATTTACTTCCTAAGGGGCTGGGAAAGAGAAAGCATCATATTATATATATTCTGATTATTATGTGAGGTTCAAATCTAGAACCATTACTCTCCAATTGCATCTCCTTTAAGAATATACTATTTCTATGGCTATCAATCAGTATCCACTGCCTCTACAAATAGCAAGTTATAATTTTTGATACTTCAGCATGTTCACACCTGTGCTAAATCTACTTTATCCCATTTAATCCTATGAGAAAGTCCTATTTTTATTCCAGTTTTACAGATGAGACAATAAAGGCCAAATACAGCTCAAAATGACATAGCTAGTAGCAGATCCAGGATTCAAGCCTAATTTGGTTTTTAGTCTGATCCCAAAACCTGGGTTCCTAACTCCACAAATACTGCTAAGTTTTATGAAAGAAACAACTGTAGAGTTTGATATGGTTATGAGTTCTAAAAACAGATAGTGGATTATGTTTGTAATCTAATCTGTACCTGGGCATGATTAAGTTATGAGTTATGATTAGGGCTTTGATTGGGCCATATCATTAGGGCATCACAAGACATGGCAAAAGACAGAGTTGAGGGTTTTTGATGTTGGAGTTTTGATGTTGGAGTTTGATGCTGAAGCCTTAAGATGGAGCCCCAGGAAGTAAGCTCACAGGGGAAAGAGAAGCAAGCTCCAGAAAGAGAGGAACCCTAAGCCTAGGAAGGAGCAAGCCCTGGGAAGAGAGGAACCCTGAACCCAGAGAGAGGCAAAACCCTGGAAGAGAGGAACGCAGGAACTCTGAACCCTTGCAGACGTCGGCAGCCATCTTGCTCCAACACGAGAAAATAGAGTTTGGTGAGGGAAATAACTTAGGCTTTATGGCCTGGTATTTGTAAGCTCCTACCCCAAATAAATACCCTTTATAAAAATCAACCAATTTCTGGTATTTTGCATCAGCACCCCTTTGGATGACTAATACAACAACTGTAGTGAACAATTCGGGAAATGGAAGGTTAAGGAAACCCAGAAGTTGCTTTCCTCCAAGACTTCTCAGGGCCTTTCATAATCCAAAATGGATTATTAATCTCTGCAGATGTATGTGGAGGAATATCTAGTACTCAGGGCACAGTTTTTCCTAAAAATGATTTGACCATGAGCTCCTTTCCTCCCCAGAAGATCTTGAATGACTAGTTTTTCACTGAACATATTTTGAAATATATTGGACTATGCGATGTTTTGCCCCCACCCACCCAATGTAGTAGCCATGTTTGAAGGTCATTTTGCCCAATGGCACTAATACTGCAGTCCAGGATTCTACTTAGGTGAGAGGACACAGATTTGGGAGATGGCAAGCAAAAACTCATGGTGAGAGCAGGCCAGAGATCGGGGACACTGATTGTTCTAATAGGGTATTCCAAAACCACCCCCAAGAAATTACTTGAAAATGGTGGGCTCTCAGCCCTTCCACAGCCCTGAGAGGAATTTACAGCAGTGAACGCAGAAATGCCAAAGCCAGAGACATCAATTACCTGACATCCGCAACAACAGACTGCTTGTAAAACTTGGAGAAGGCAGATGTTTTATAAACCACGTTTACCTGAAAAAGAAGAATTGAGGTGTCTGGAGACTTTCAAGCTTGGTTTCCTCTCACAGTACCTTGCATGTTGTAGGTCCAAGCCCTGACAACTGGCAAGGAGAAAAGCAAAGGCTCAAACAAATGGCCCCTAACTGCAAACCCAGACATTATTTCCTGAATTAAAATAAATTCTTGCTTCCTATAGAAGTCTTGGGTCATTCTGCTTTCTGTGAAGAATAGCTAGTTACCTTCATTCCTTTATTCCTCTCTCATTTAAAGACCCTAATCAAGCTGACTTTATGTATTCTATCCACTCCAAGTGTTCGTTTTCTGCACAGTTAATAAACAACTCCCTTAAACTCATTTTCATAGGATCCGCAATGAACAATTTAATTCTTAAGGATACATTTCTAAATTTGCCACTAGAGGGCGGGCAGTGTCCACCACTAGGTCTACCATCCTCTGAACTCTGCAGTCTCTACTGAAGCACCTGGCTCTTTCATCTCAGAGAACTATTTCAGTCAACTTACCTTCCTTGCCTGACTCAGCATTCCTAAAACCAAATTCACTCTTTCCTCTCAAATCTTTTTCTCTTTCTGAACACCCCTTCTTACATAGTACCCAAACCACTTATCTAATTGTCAAGGCAGACCAAAAAAAAAAGCAGAACACCTTAGAAATAATGCAGCAGAGTGAAAAAATATGAGCTACAGAATTGAAATTCACTATACAAGGCAGAAAAAATTACTTTAACCGGCTGAGCCTCCGTTGTTCTTGTTTTGTTTTGGGTCTTTTTCATCTGTAACATGGTGATAAAAACATCTACCTCTCTGGGGAACAGTGGTGATAATATGGGTAGAGGGCTTAGCAGCATACCGGCTATGTAGTAGGCATTCAACTAAGAACTACTGTAACCATCGTCTTTGACTTCTTCCCCTACCTCTCACAACCCCTACTCCTTCCTAATTCTTCACAACAGGGAGCCTGTCATGGCATCAGAGTCACCTCTGTGCAGGTAAGCCTATCCATTCCTGTGAAAATGCAAACCAGCAGAAGACTTGAGGCTGGTAATAGGTACCAAGAGCCAGGATAGATATTTTTGTAGTTGACCAAGTAATTACACTTTTAGGAAATCACCCAAGGAAGTAATTAGAGATATACACAACAATTTATGTGGGACTTTTGTTGTAGCGTTATCTATAGTAGCAAAAATTGGAAGCATCGAATAAACATCTAATATAAAGGGATTTGTTATACTTTGTGGCTATTAAAATTTCTGTTTTTTAAAAATAATTACCTGCACAGAAAAATATACAACATGATGAAAAGAAGAAAAAGCAGATTGTAAAACTGAACTATCTACTAATACTCTCATTTTGCATGATCCCCTATGTTTATGTGGTCCAGAATAAGAAAGGAATCTATCTCTGGTGAATAAATTAAAGATTTTAATGTTCTCTCCTATACTTTTCTGAATTTTACAAATTTTTACAATAAATGCATATTATTTCTATAACGAGAAAGTTGTTAAAAAGTGAAGAGACTGCCAATGTATCAGGGTTGAAATAAATGTGTACAGATCACAGAATTAATCAGTGTGCCTGTAACTTTAGAATTGGAAGGCATTTAAAAGATCGCCTAACCCAAATCTTTATTTTGCAGATGAGAAAAGCTAAAGCCCAGAGAGCCATTTCTTTTTAGTTTAAGCAAAAAAAAAACCTAAATAAGCAATTCTGCCAAACATGCAAATCTATCTTATAGCAAAGATGAGCTAAATCCCCCGTTCCCTCTGAACTCCTCCTTTGTCCACCTGCCCTTTACTTCTGTAAATTCTCCTCATCCCTGACACCTGTAACCCCTTCCACCCCAAGCACCACTCTCCCAAGCCCCCACTCCCGTCACCTCACCACTTGCTGCACATTCCGTGCCACTGAAAGAAACTCCCTGGACTCCTTCTGCCGGTATTCAGGAAGAAACTCAATGTTGGTGATACGAAACATCCCAACAAAGTAAAAGGCATCTTTGCTTTCTGTCTTACCTGTAAAATGTGAAAGAAGACGATTAGGCTTTCCCACCTGTGAGGCAGTAAGGCATTGTCTGATCTATGTAAGTATCAGGCTCCTGAAACGATTTTATTTCAGGCAGCGAGATAGCGTAGTGAGATGTAGTTAATAACATCTCATCCATAGGCAATAAATTACTCTATCTCTGAGAACACTCTCTTGTTTCTATCCTCTCCTGACAAATACTAGATTATAAAGTAAAAGAGATACCTCTTTGACTTTATATATGTCCTAGAGTTGCTAAGGGGCAAAGAAGGGTTTTTATAGCTTTCCTGGATCCCAAGTCTGTGAAAGGTAAGAAGGTAAGAAATGTAAGCAATTAAGTTCTGTGTGAAGTTAGCAGGGGGCAGAAGAGGGAAGCTGACCTTCAGTGTGCCCTTTCGTGGCTTGTGTGGCTGATGACCCGGATGCTGGCCTGGTCGCCAGCTCTTTGCAGTATATACAGAATTCATTCTTTTGATGAACCACAAACTGTGGCCCTCAGCCCAGCGTCAGGACCCTTCTGCTCAAATGCTTGTTTGCCCAGTGAAGACTATGAGATTGGGTCAGGACTGGCCAGAGACTTTGCAGACCAGAAGGGCAAACGCTGCTGCATTTGAGTTGTCTTATGGCACCTGAGAACCAGGGGGAGAGCTTGGGGGAGATTAAGGCTCTTCTTCTTGCTACCAAGGTTTTGCTCCTTGTCACCCCAAGTCACTGGCTTCCAGGACCCTTGTCCCTGTCCTGTGGCACTCACTCCAAGGTATCATGGCTATTAGGGTTCTCTGAGGCAAAGAACAGTAAATTGCTCTTTTTCAACTCAGCACCTAACATAATGAGTGCCCAGTATAGCTTTGAAACTCAATAAATGTATGAGAAAAGGAAGAAGGAAGGAAAAGGGAGAGAGGAGAAGAATATTATTTCACTTCAATATCCAACACATGGAAATGCTAAAAATAAATGATGTCTGAATGAAAAAGAAGATGCAACCTGAGTGACAGGAAGGAACCTCCCTTTTATGACCCATTCTGGGTCGCTTTGGCCCCAAGGGAAATAGCACAGGGTAAGGAGCTGGATTTGTTCTTTCTGGTTATGTGACCTTGGCTGGGTCACCTTCCTTCCCTAGGCCTCCTGGGGAAAAACAAAGGGTTTGGGCCAGGGCAATGCTTGGGTTTTGTTTTCTTGTTTTTTTGTTTTGTTGTTGTTGTTGTTATTGTTGTTTTGGGGGATGGATTTTGGTTTTGTTTCTTTGCTTGTTTTGTTTTGGGTTTTTTTGGTTGTTCACTCTCTAAAATCAAATGAAAACTATGACTTCTTTGTAGAAGCCATCACTTCCTTTGCCCATCAGTAATGAAGCAGGCTAGTAAGATAGAGAATTAATGGACGGATCTGGAACCTGGCAGAGTCCACGTGGGCATCGGTAACCCCCAAGATGGCTGCTGGAAGACCCCCATCCCCAGGATTCTGCTATCCAGAACAAAGACTTCTTCTGGAAGCAAAGAAAAGCCCTGGATATTCCCCAAGGACTTTATCATTGGGTTCTCACTGGGGGATTGATGGGTGGGGTAATCAATCAAAACAACAAACAGCTGGAACCCCTCCCCTGCCATTAGCAAAGGGGCGGTATAATTAATAGTTTATAAAGCAGACTGCAAGGCCTGAGCGCATGTGTGCTCAGCTCTCCAGCCTCTGGACCTGTTCCTGCCTTCTGAGCTCCACTCTTGGCATTTAAAACCTATAATGGGGAATTGTAGTCTGTGTATCAGCCCTCTTTATCCCTTTTCACCCCCTTCCTCTCTACCTGGGACCCCTGCTCTTTATTTTCTCCCAATTCTCTTTCCTCCCTACCTGAATAAATTACTGGCCTAACTGACCCGGCATACTCTTAAATTCATTTCTACAGCTTAGTCAAGACACTAAACAAAATCCAGTAATAGCAAGTTCTCAAGAGTCAGGGCAGTGGAAATCAATTTGGCATTGAATCAGATTGCATTTTGCCAATTCTTTAGCTCAGCCCAGCATACGAGACTATCCACAGGCTCCCTTATGTGGAGGTCCACCTCATTTCTCAAGGCCACCCTCCATTCCCAAATTTCATACATCAAAACTAATCTGTTTTTGTTAAACAATTCTTGTCCAGACCAGTTTCCCATTGTCACACTGATCTCTCTCTCTCTCTGAAATGCCTCTCTGATTTTTACATAGCAACAAACCTCTTCCACACAATGATGTTCTAAAATGTTATGCATAAATTCTAGGGCAATGTAAACATCATTTGAGGTGCAGCAGAGAGCTGCGGGGAAATAAGTAGATTCCTTTTGTGTTGGGTTTTGTGTGTGCGTGTTTTGTGATTTTTGTGGATTTGTCTTTAATTACCCATTGATTTTACTTCCTCCACTAGTATCTTATTCACCGTTCTGACCCCTACATCTACCACAGGGCTCAACACACAATGTACAGTCATGATGTGTGTGGAATGAGTTTTCATGAACAAATTCATGATGCTTTTTCTAGACTCCATCTGGCTGGTTGAATGTCTCTTTTGTGATTGTAATATACGTCCTCCAGCAAAGAAATCAACTCATTCCTTCTCTTCAGCACTGAACTGTGAGCTCTTTGAAGGTAGGAACTGCATCTTTTTTCAAAGAATAGGTGGTTCATTTGCATATATGTACGTGACCTGAGCAACTCAAGATAATATTCATTAATTCTTTACCTATAACTCTTGCTTCTTCAACCAGATTTTAATATCCTGGAGAGCACACATACCTTGTATTAAATATATTAACCCATATCTTTCCAATCTATATGCTCCTGGATTGTCCCTTTTTTGGCCTAAAATCCCAGAGCCAGGAGGGATGCGGGCTATGAAGGCCTTGAATCCCCAAGTCCACTGATAGGTTTCCAGAGTCTAGAAGACACAAGCTCTGCTGTAGACAGAGCCGGGAACAGATCCCAGGTCTAGTCTAGCTGTGGGCACAGGATCTCCTAGCAGGATAGAATCCGTGCTCAATTGGTTAACAAAGGTCCAGGAGGAATAAAAGAAATTAAAAAAAACTATAGAGTGGCCACTCTAGGATAAGAAAGCAAATGCTATAGTTACTGTATTGCATGAGTAAGTCTTCAATAAGGAAGAAGTTAGTAATGACTTGCATCCGAAAGGATCAATTGGATAGACTAAAAGGTAATTATTACGAGGGAGGGGTGGTGAAATGATGCATGTATAAAAGGGAGCACAGTGCCAGTCTAGCTCAGGAACCTGGAAATCTAAGGTTGCCTAGAAACAAGCAGTGGGTGGAATGAGGAAATGAAACATTTTAGCAGTTCATTCATTTTTTAAAGCTGTAAATGCATCACATTTCTCAACTAGTCAAAAGCTCTTCTCATCCTACCCCCCATCTCTCCACCTCCTCCTCTCCCCTGGGATGAAAGAAATGGTGGTAAAGGAGAAATGGAACAGACAATTCCAGTTTCTTTCTCCCTAAAATCTCAACACTCGCTTTGAAAATGGTGTGTCAGTCTGGGAAAGAGAAAAACCAAATTAGAAGCACCCAGGGGCAGATATGCTTTCACTGCTAATGCTGGACTCATACCATAAGCCCTAACCCAAAAGGACACAGGTTTAACTCACTGATATACAGCCACAGAAGTGTCCAGGCTATGACTGCCAGGATAAATAAAAATACCGTGAAGAGAATGATTTTATTTTGGATATTCCAAAAAGGAGCTTTCTTCTTGGATTTCTTCTTGAACTTCGCTTTGCTGATAGGTTTTCGCAGAGGTCGTCTCCCTGGAAGTTTCCCTTGGGTACTGACCACCTCAACTGAGATATTGGATATCTTTAAAGAAATAAAATATATGTGTTTTATCAATTAGAAATGATCTAGTGCTTAAAAGGAAGTACCCCATCAGAGAAACCTTGATGCTAAAAGGTCTAACTATATCAGTCAAGTTATTTATATAAGAATAATAAATTGACTTGCATGAAGTCACACAATTAGGATTAGAAAACCAGAAATTATATGAATCCTGGTGAAAGATTTCCAGCTTTCTCCTCAACTCCCCCGTTCTGCAACATAGATGCTGTGGAGGAGAAGCCTGGATTTCATGGAGTGTAGACTAGAGGACCTAAAGGTTGGGAGATTAATATTCTATGTGGGTTGATTCATGTGTACCCAGCCATGAAAACGTGTGTGTGTGTGTGTGTGTGTGTGTGTGTGTTCAAACATTTGTATGTTTTCTCCTGTAATTATTTCTTTCCGGGCTGAGGCAAGATTTAAAAAAGGGAAATAAGTGAGTTTCTCACAGAAACTGATTTCTCAATTAGGGCTTTATAACCAGTTGGTGAGGAGAAAATTTAATGAAGGTGCTCTGGTTTATATAGAATGGTAGGATGGAGAACCTACATGTTTGATTTACCATTGCCCACATATATTTGCTTTGAACAAGACATTGAATTTAGTGACTCCATTTTTCAATCATAAATAAATGAACGGTTAAAAAATAAACCAAAGAATGAAAAAGAGGAATTACATCAGAAAATTAGAAAATTACTCTTTCAAATGCGTCGATGTACAGTGTTGTGTGCAAAAGGAAAAATACATTATTTAACTGTTTCCCCTCCTCCTGTTTTTTTTTCCTCCTCTACCTTCTAATATTGATGCTGTGTATTCTCTAAAAATGTATGCAAGGGTTTAGCTTCTTTGAAGGAGAGATTTATGCATGTAAGAGTAAATAAATTCCAGTGACGAAATAATTTTTAGTCACACATGATTTTTAAAGGCAACAACCTAGAACACCCATTTCAAAGAAATAATCATTTTTTGAGCTATCATAAGGCCTCCCTTGGTCTCTCTTATTCTTTTTCCCCCTCCCTTTCAAAGTTCGTGTCTTTCACTCTTTAGCCCTACCAATTAACAGGATAATATCTGGCCAATTATACTCTGAATTATTCATGGCTCCCACATTCTTTCTGCCAAGCGCCCTTGTCAACTCCTGATGTGAAATGTTGCCTGTATCCATCCTGGTGAAATTGAACTACACTAGACCTCATTTAATGTAGTGACCTGCAGGAGGGAGAATGGTGTTTCTAAAGAGAAATACATTCCATGGTAGACTGAGGAGTTGACCTATGATGCCAAGCCTACTTTCAAATATTCCCCCAAAGAAGTAAATGAAGGAAACACACAGAAATACTAGAACTTGTATAGCTGATAAGGCCAAGTTTGGGTCTTTAAGTGCAGGAACACATAATAGGCAGTCTCAGTTGGCACTGATTAAATTTTAAAATGGAATTTGTACAAAGAACAGTACAATTCCCTGGGGTTTTCAGAAAAACAGCTATGAATCGATTGCCAAGTAGAGCACTTCAAAACAAGCTCACATTTGTAAAACCCATTAAGTGCCATAAGAAGATAAAGTATTTTATTATTGCTCCCTTTATTTCTGTAAATTAGCATGGTCTCATTTTACGAACAAGGTCAACAATACATGGCATTCAAATAAAAGAGAAGGCTTCCCACACTTTACTTACATTCACATCCGTGGGTCTGGGTGGAGTATCACAGCTGTCTTTGTCCATTTTCACGTGCTCTCCATGTGAACACCCAGAGATGTTCCAAGCCAGTTTTTACGCTTACATTCTCGAGTGAGAAGAACTGGTAGCCGCATTCAAGCTAACTTTCAGAGGACTGGAATCAATTTACCTCTACTGTGTCCAGTTCAGAAACTGAAGCGGCCTCATTGCTATGTAGTCCGTGTTAAAGGGACCTGGCCCTTAGCTGGGCACCTCAAACTCAAAAGTTTCCTATGTAACCCTTACAGGACTCAGGACCCTCAGATCCTAGCCTCCAGGCAAAGTTGCCTTGCAAGATACAGTCAGACAAGCCAAAATTATTTACCAGTAATTACTATGTTTGCCCGCATCTACTAAAGAGTATTAAGAGCTCTAATCTATAAGACTCAGCACTGCACCCTAGCCATCCGCTCACACCCATTTCCCTTGCTCTGCCTCTTGCCTACTCCAAACACCTCACACTCCAACTCTGCACTCAACTCGCCAGGAGGGTTTCCCTTTTCCTCTCATTGCCCTTGGTATCCTTCCATTGTCCTCTGTAAATCCGCGCCCTCTCTGCTGTAAACGTCCTATCCCACTTCTCCCACTCATTAGAGCAACAGGTGGGAGAAGGAGGGCATCTTGATGGGCAAAGTAAAAATTGTCCTTAGCGGACAGGGGCAGGGGAGCGCGGGATGAAAAAAGCTGGGGCTGCTCGCACATGAACACATCTAGTCCCTGTGACACTGACTGCTTCCCTGTGGGTGCAGGGCATCAATGGAAAGCTAATCGTTGGTGTTTTGTTTGTTGGGTTTTTTTTTAGGAGGTATCAGGATTGAACCCAGGACCTCTTATGTGGGAAGCAAGCACTCAACCACTCCCCTGATCCTTCGCTTTTGAAAGAAACACTGCCCTGCTGATTTGGGCACAAACTTCAGCGTTATTCAAGGATGAAACATAGGAAAGTAAGTGAGAAACTGCCTGCCGAAAGTGGTGAAAGATTAGTTGAGTTACTTTATTCTTGAGATTTCATTTAACTTGGAAAAAAAGATGGAATGACATATTATATCACAGCTTGTAAATTTGCTCCCTGGTTTTGTTTTATATTGTATTGTGTTGTATTGTATTGTATTGTATTGTATTGTATTGTATTGTATTGTATTGTATTGTATTGTATTCTGATGAAATAACTTAAGCTTTAAGATTATAAGACTAGGAAAAAATTTTAAATAGAGTCTTCTTAAATTTCATCCTTTCTGTATGATTTATATGCCTGTTTATAAACCACCAATGTAAGTCAAATATATGTTCTGAATTATGGCATCCAAGAGTGGGTCATGGGAGCAGATAATAGGATCCTGCACTATCTGTAGAGAACTTAAGAACAATCATAAAACTAACTAAAGGCTGCTTTTTTATTATCATGATATGTCAGCAATTCTAAATAATGTTGGTGATAAAATACTCTTCCCTGGTATGTTCTAAACAGTTGCTGCTGTTACAACTGAGTTTTAACAACACATATGGAAGTTTCAAATGAGCACATTTTTATTACTCATCCTTTAATAAATAATGACTGCTGTAAAGAAGTTATTTTGGAGAATTCCCATTTATACAGTTGGTCTTAAGCACAGGCAGGTTCTGTGACACATGCTCATCTCGAAAGTAAGTTTGTACAGTCTAGAATCACTTGCGCTTACTTACGGCAGAATCCTTGACTCCAACAACCCTTGTGGGCCTGTGGGAATAGCTATTTAAGGTGTAGATTCAAAGTGAACACAACAGCACAATGATTGTAAAGATGAAGAATCAGAACTTGATTTATTTCACTTCTGTCATTCCATGTGACCACTTGGAACTGTTAATTTATAACAAATTTAAAATTTAAATTTTAAAACAGTTATGCAGAACATGAACTGCAAAGTGTAATCTTTTATATGCAATATTTGCATGTAATATTTATTTTATTTTTACTGCCATAAGATTATACATAAAGTTGAATAAAATTTTCACTGTGTTTCCTCTAGCCACTATTATTATCACTTTATCTCATGATTACAGCTTAAAATAATTTCACTGTATAGAGGAAGGGGTTGTTAAAAATGATCCACTCTAGATGTACATAAGCACAGCAAAATGTTCATGTGGAGTCTAAATCTGGGTATATGCATTCATACTATAAAATTTTTAACTATATATTTGAAATTTTTCTTGAGAAGATGTTGAGGGGAGAATGATTACCTCAGATTGTCAAATATGCTAGGTAAGCCACTGTTTTGCAAGGTAATGGCAAAGAAGATGGAGCTCAAGGCAAAGCCTTCTGGGTAAACAGTGTGCACAGATCTCCCTGTTGCTTTTCTTGGGCTGGTGTCCCTTCAATCTCAGAACATGTGACAAACAATCAAGTTGAAAAACAGTGAAGGTGTGTCTATTCCTTACCCAAGTGAGAAAAGCCAGGCAGGGGGCAACGTCTGCCAGCTGCTGAGCTATGAGGGCAATGTGCAGTGGCCTGGATCAAAGGGGAACTCTCTCTCCTCAGAATACAGCAGTGGTCATTGGGAACATATAACTTACTCCGATACATGAATTCAACACATGAAAATATTTTAAGTGTTTCAACCTTTTGCCCCAACACGGAGGCTAGTGGCATCGTGGAAGGCTTAAATATGGGTCTGAGTCATCATAGAACCTGAGCAAGGTTCTAAGTGCTTGGTACAGAATGCTTTTAACAGTGGGGGTGATGCATCCATCTTGCCTAACCAGAGGAGAGGTCAGCACTTCAGCAACTGATAAGTTCATTTCTGTTACTTAGGACCCACTTCTATCTGCTATGATAAATGGCTATGTGCAAAGTTACCATCTGGTCACCACTCATCACTGGGTTCTCTGCAGTGGGTAAAGGAATCCTGAGGAATCACAAGGTTGCTGGGAAGGCAGCTGGCCATTGAACACTACCATACAAAGAGAGTTTCTGTCCCCTACTGTCCTGCAATAAAATGATATGACAGTGATGCTGGCTGCCCTTTCCCTGCTGGATCACAGGCAGCATGATTCTCACTGTTTGTGTCATATCTTATGGATACTTTTTAAAAATGAAATTATAGTGGGTCATCTTTAAGAACCCCTAGATCCTAGATCTATCTGTACTATTGCAATGTCCTCTAACTGGCTTTCTCCTCAACATTCATTCCTTGTACAGACCCAGTGTACATCACTGCTAAATAAATCTTCCTTAAATAAGCCTTTAACATCACCTTCATACTTGAAAAAGCACAATCTCCTTTTGTTCTGTCAATGTTTTTGCCTTCCCCGGTGTGCCACCAAGCCACTATTCTGAATGTCATCTATACTTACTCTGTTCTGTCCAGTTCTGCGTTTTCAGTCTTTAGTCATCCATTTATTCCCCCATCCATCTGTTTACACAACATTTATTGTGCACTTACTATGTGACAGATGCCAAATATTAAAAAGTGAATAAAATCACTGCTTTTAAAAAGCTCCTGAAAGAAGAGGCAGATCTGTAAGTTACTGATTACAACATTATGTAAAAGTTGCTATCACAGAGGTGTGAACAAATTGCCTTAGGATCCTAGAGGAGGCTGATATGAACACTGCCTCCCCCAAATCCTAACTACCCTCTATCCAAATTCTAACCACCTTCAAAATCCTACCTGTACCACAGTAAAAAATGCTTTAAACACAGGGATTCCTAAGGTCTCTAGAGACATCTAGACACTATAGACCGGGCAAACAATTTCAGGAATTCAACACCCTGTCAATGGGACTTACTTTGGAATATATGTTCCCCAGTGTAATATAACTAGACTCATTTATAATTTCCATACACATAGCTCTTCTGCCCCTTTTATTTCAACCTATAATTAGCACTATACTTGTGAAATGTAAGTCCCAAAGACCTAAATCTTTGGTCTGTTCATATGCTGGTTGAGCCCTGAATCTCAGCTACACTGACTCACCAGTTCATTGAACTGACCCAGAAAAACTAACAAAAGGATGATAATGGACAACACTCATCACAGGAAGTAGACAGTGTCTGCACTGCAAGCAATTCAATTCCATCCATCTGCCCCATGGCATCTAAGCACTTTCTCAATCCTCAGAGACAGGGTAGGCATCACTATCACAAAATCCTCAAGATTAAGGAATGAACAAACTTAAGAGAGGAAAGTAACTGTGGACTAAAGTAGACTTTTGATTATTCTAGCAAAGGAAGAACTTGTATCATTGATGTAGACAGTGGCCATCAGAGGTTCTGAGAGGAGGAAGAGGGAAGAATAGGTGCAACATAAGGGCATTTTGGGGACACTGGAATTTTCCTGCATGACACTGCAATGATGGATACAGGCCATTACACATTTTGTCAAAACCTATAAAGTTGTGCAGGGCAAAGTGTAAACTATAACATAAACTATAGTCCTTGGTTAGTAGAATGCTTTAATATGTGTTAACCAATTGTAACAAATGTAGCACAATAATGAAAGTTGTTAATGTGGGAAAGTGTGTATGTGGGGAGGAGGTATATGGGAATCCCCTATACATTTTTTTAAAACATTTATTTATTTATTTTTCTCCCCTCCCTCCCCAACCCCAGTTGTCTGTTCTCTGTGTCTATTTGCTGCGTCTTCTTCTTTGTCTGCTTCTGTTGTTGTCAGCGGCACGGGAATCTGTGTTTCTTTTTGTTGCATCATCTTGTGTCAGCTCTCCATGTGTGCGGTGCCATTCCTGGGCAGGCTGCACTTTCATTTGTGCTGGGTGGCTCTCTTTACAGGGTGCACCCCTTGCACGTGGGGCTCCCCTACGCAGGGACACCCCTGCATGGCACGGCACTCCTTGCATGCATCAGCACTGAGCATGGGCCAGCTCCACACGGGTCAAGGAGACCCGGGGTTTGAACCACAGACTGCCCATGTGGTAGACAGATGCCCTAACCACTGGGCCAAGTCCGCTACCCCCCTATATTTTTAATGTAACATTTATTTAATCAAAAGCTCCTTTTAAAAAATACTTTTAAAGTAGGGCCCACTGACAAGCCACTAAACTCTAGAGCCATCTGCCATAACCGTAGAACCTGTGTGTCTCCATAGCCTCAGGAGCAACAGTACCTGGGATTGCATATACTTTGGCTGTCTCTGGGATCTTGCTGAGACGTGCATAAGCAAGACCCCTCTGATGACCTCCTGACTCTTTTTGAAGTCTCTTAGCCATATAAACTCATTTGTCTTTACCATTTCCCCATTTTATTCAAGGTCTTTTTCTAGTTGTATCAGCAGCCAGTGATCGGTAGCAATCCCTCAGCACCAGGAAGGCTCATCCCTGGGAGTCATGTCCCATGCTGGGGGGAAGGTAATGCATTTATATGCTGAGTTTGGCTTAGAGAGTGGCCACATTTGAGCAACATGGAGGTTCTCATGAGGTACCTGTTAAGAAACCTGCAGCTCTAGGCCTAGTTGAAATTTCAGGCACACAGGCTCATAAGCATAGTTGTAAGTATCAAGGGTTCATCACTGGAACATCTTTCTTCACTAGTCTTTGCCTTTACCCTTGGGGGATTGTTGCTGTTCCATTGGGGAATGTGACAGAGCTCCCTTGGCTTGGACCTCAGCACTCCCTCAGTTGTCGTTTGTAACTCTAACTACTATGAAAATACCCAACGAATATCCGAACATTTTTATATACTCTATATACATACCCTGGAGAACTTGTGCTCATGAATGTGATGGAGTTGGACTCAAATGTGATCTTTCTACACATGCCTCTTCTGTCACTTTTACTGAACCTGTGGTTGGCACTGGGGTTGGTGTATACTCAGGAGACTTGAATCTCTGGGTTGGCCATGTGCCAGCTGGCCCTGAGCCTCAGCAGAGTTGTAATTCTTACTCTCCAGTTTGTTGGACTTACCCAGGTCAGCTAATAGGAAGGTGAAGATGGTCAACCACCACACCAGGGAACCAAGAATGCCTACAACTGCAAGCAGGAGAATCACATTCATCAACCATGTGGGATCTAAGCCCCCTCTCAATTTAGTAATGGAGAAGCCATCACCATCCCAGGATTCACAGAATGGAGGAATAAAATATGGATTAGAGTAGACTTACAGGTAATCTACTATAGAGCTACTGTGACTCTAACAATGGAAGAAATTGTATCACTGATCTGGAGAAAGTGGCCATAGTAGTTGCTGAGGGCAGGGAGAGGGAAGAAGAATGTGATGTGGGGGCATTTTCAGGACTTGGACTTATCCTAAATGATATTGCAGGGACAGATGCTGGACATTAGATATCCTGACATAACTCACTGAAGCTACTGGGGGAGAGTATAAAGTACAATGTAAACTATAATTCATGCGATGTAGCAGTGCTTCAAAATGTATTCACCAGATGCAATGAATGTGCCACAATGAAGAAAGAGGTAGTTGATGTGGGAGAAGTGGGGAGGGGGGTGTGGGGGGTATATGGGAACCTCATATTTTTTAATGTAACATTTTTTGTATTTACCTATCTTTAAAAAAAAGACAAATAAATAAATAAAAAGAAATACATATTTTTAAAAAGCAAACAAACTTGGAAACAATATTTACAGAAAAACAACAAAAAAGACAACCCTACTTGTAGCTCTCCTTCAAGCATTTCCACTCCAGCCAACTGTACTCTCTTCTTTATGCTCACAAAGACTTTATTCAAAATACCAGTTCTTGAGTCTTAAATAATAAACAAATTCATCAGGCACTACTGCTTGGCACCTCTCATATTATCTTGTTGTTTGTTTAACTTGCTGTCTGGATAGCCTATCTCCAACTAAACCCCAAGCTTCTTGAAAACAAGTCTCTCAGCCCCTGTTCCTACCCGCCAACACCCTTTAATATAATAGCCTTGGGACTGATTACATGTTGCTGTGTCATGGATGCCGGCAGAAGACACAAGATTCATAGCTCAGGAAGCAGCCTGAGTATTAACATGTTTGCCCCAGTTCCCTTTGCTCCACATTCCACATGGGGGTCGCAGTGTGGTCCAGAGGATGACGCACACACAGTAAAAGAACCCTGGGCTTAAAGAATTCACCACTTTTATCACAAGCACGAAGCAAGCCTGTTCGTTGTAACAAATGGAAATGTTACCTCCCTCAAATTGCTTGCTGCAAACATAACCTGAGAAATGGCTACGATAAAGTACAGGCAGGGCCTTGCATTCTTGGCATACCGGACAAGACATGTAGGAGCACAGGTAACCCAATAAGGAATTTTTCTCTCAACAAAGCAAATTTGCTTTTTAAGGGACAGCACTGCAAAACGTCTAGATCGTGACCATAATTTGGGGCAGCTATGCAAGCAGTCTTAACCATCTTATCCAGATATCATTCTCAAACTCCACCATAATCCTTTTTTTTTTTTAATTGATTTTGTAAAAATACTACATTAAAAAAAAAAATGAGGTCCCATTCAACCCCACCACCCCCACCCCACCACTCCCCCCCCAGCAACATTCACTCCCATCATCATGACACATCCATTGCATTTGGTAAGTACATCTCTGGGCATCTCCACACCTCATGGTCAATGGTCCACATCTTGGCCCATACTCTCCCCCATTCCATCCAGTGGGCCCTGGGTGGATTTACAATGTCCGGTGATTGCCCCTGAAGCACCGTCCAGGGCAACTCCAAGTCCCAAAGGCACCTCCACATCTCATCTCTTCCTGCCATTCCCCATACCCATCAGCCACCACATCCACTTTTCCCACTCCAATGCCACCTTTTCTCTGTGGACCTTGGATTGGTTGTGTCCGTTGCACCTCTATGTCAAGAGGAGGCTCAGATTCCACATGGATACTGGATGCAATCCTCCTGCTTTCAGTTGTAGGCTCTCTAGGCTCCATGGTGTGGTGGTTGTCCTTCTTCAGCTCCATCTTAGATGAGTGAGGTGAGTCCAATAAATCCGATTGTAGGAGCTGGAGTCTGTTCAGGCTCAGGGCCTGGCTATCATATTGTCAGTCCAGAGATTCAAATCCCCTAATTATATCTTAAACCCCAACACCAACTACAATTCCAGTAAAGTAGCATGAAAGTCTTATGAAAAGAGATCCCATCTGAGTCCAGTTTCATCACGCAGAAACACCAGCTCCAAAGAAGGGCCATCTGACATGGCAGTGAACCCCTTCTGCCATGACCATAGAACCCGTGGGTCTCTTTAGCCCTCCAAGGAACCAATACTTGGGGATTGTATCTACTTTATCTGTCTCTTAGACTCTGCTCAGTTGTGCATAAGGGCAATCCTTCTGACAGCCTCCAGACTCTTTTTTAGAGACTCATAGCCATATAAACTCATTTCTCCTTTCCTTTTCCCCCTTACATTAGGTCAAACAGCATTTTAAAGTCATGTTATTATATGTAGACAGGGATATTCTGCTGATCCACATCGAACCTTCAATTCAAGGTCATTTTCCACTTGCATCATCAGTTGGTAGTTGATAGTGATCCCTTAGTGCCAGGGAGGCTCATCCCCGGGTGTCATGTCCCATGCTGGGGGAAGGCATTGCATTTACATGCTGAGTTTGGCTTCAAGACTGGCCACATTTGAGTAACATGAAGGCTGTCCAGAGGAAATTCCCAGGCACAGTGCTGCTCTAGGCCTTGTTCTTATTTCAGGCATATAGGCTCACAAGCATAGTCATTAGTATCAGGGGCTCACTGTTGGACCCTCATTCCTTCCTGGTCCTTGCCGCTGCACCTGGGGGACTGCCGCTGCTCCCCTAGGAACCACAACAGAGCACCCCCAGCCAGGAACCCAGTACCCCCCCAGCTGTAGTTTTTAATTGTTGCCACTATGAGTATATCCAAACATTACCATGCACCCTGGACATATGCCCTGTATAGCTCCCTGTCAGCCATATATCACCTGTCAATAGTATCCTATATCAGTATTCCTCCGCTGCCATTGTTGAACCACTCTGTGATCCAGAACTTCCTGAAAAGTGAAGCCCAATATAATGTCAGGATTCCTTACTAGCAAAATGGCATATAGCGATGGGTTTAAATGTTAGATATAGAATACATGTTGACTTGGAAAAATTCTACATCTTATCTTTTTCTTTTTTTTTTTTCCCCTAATTATTGAACTTCTCTTCACAAGAGCCCTAGACCACAGCAATTCATATATACAATATACAGCACTCCCACACATCCACCACAAAACCTTTTCCCTTCCACAGAGATACTCTTACAACCTATTCACATCGTATTTACTTAAAGTGATGTACAGAGTCTGAGACAATAGCTTTCAAACAAGGTGACATCTGTGCTTACATTGTGGTGCATACTTTAGGATATACAGTTTTCTAAATTGTTAGTTAACCTATGTTTTACATTATGGCTTACATTATCAGTCTGTCGTCCCCTATATGTTTATGGTGTAATATTACATGTTTTATATCCATCCTTGTGTACTCTCGCGAAACTCCTCTCTTACCCCACTTTTACCTTGGTTCCACACATTTAAGATCCATTTTCCCATCCCCTTGGTGCCCACAGTGACAGCCAACCTACGTTTCCCGAGGAGCCACGTCCAGAAATACTTGCAACAGTGTTCAGGGCCTAACTTGCTCAACTGCCCCAATGCCCTGGGAGCCACCCTTTCTCTCGAGAGATACAGTTCCCTCTATTTGATGGCATTAGTCCTCCCCAGGATGTAGGTCCACCCCCACTCTCACTACTTGGGTCTCTACCCAATGGTACCACCCACTCTGGCAAAATGAGCATTCAGACATTCCCCAGGAGCCCGTCCCACATCAGACCATCCCCTCCGAGCATCTAAACAGATAACCCTCTTAATTATATTTTGATACGATTTTCTCAGCATTTTACTCTCAACCAACACCTGACGCTCTCCTATGTTCATATGCTACCCCTCCCTCCCCCCACTTTTTGGGCAATATTACCCATCTGCCCATCCCCAGCCCCCCTCAAACCCGCAAAGCCCCACCCAAAGGCAACCCCTTACCCCCATTTTATCTCTTCTTTGTGTTTATACTTACCGCCAGCTCATCATAAATTCCACCCCTGCAGACGTTGGCTCACATCCTTCCTCCACCCCCCGATTTCCTGTAAGCCTATCGTTCAGTCTCTAGCTCTCTGAGGCAGCTTGCTTATTTCATATCATTGAGGTCATGTAGTATTTGTCCTTCAATGCCTGGGTTGCTTCACTCAACATAAGGTTCTCAAGATTCATCCATGTTATCACGTGTGTTTGTAGTGTATTTTTTCTTACAGCCGAGTAGCATTCCATTGTGTGTATATACCACATTTTATTGATCCACTCATCTGTTGATGGGCATTTGGGTTGATTCTAACTTTTGGCGATAGTGAACAATGCTGCTATGAACATTGGTGTACATATATCGGTTTGTGTCCTTGTTTTCAGTTCTGCTGGGTATATACCCAGCAGTGGTATTGCTGGGTCAAATGGCAAATCTATGGTTAGTTTTTTGAGAAACTGCCAAACTGTCCTCCAGAATGGTTGGATCCTTCTGCATTGCTTCCATGGTTTCAGATGAGAAATCAGCACTTAATCTTATGGAGCTTCCCTTGTATGTGATGGTTTTCTTTTCTCTTGCTGCTTTTAGGATTTTCTCTTTGTCTTGAGCATTGGATAATTTGACAAGTATATGTCTTGGGGTGGGCCTGTTGGGGTTTATGACTAGTGGAGTGTGCTGTGCTTCTTGGATATGTACTTCTGTCTCTTTCAGTAGATTTGGGAAGTTTTCAGCCATTATTTCCTGCAACACTCCTTCTGACCCCTTTCCCTTCTCTTCTCTTTCTGGAATGCCTATAATACGTATGTTTGAGCGTTTTGCATTGTCATTCAGGTCCCTAAGTCCTAGCTGGATTTTTTCTATCTTTTTATCGACCCCTTCTACTATCTGTTTGATTTCTGATGTACTGTCTTCCACATCACTAATTCTCTGCTTTGCCTCTTCTACTCTGCTGATATTTGCTGCAAGTGTATTTTTGATTTCTTGAACTGTGGTGTTCATTCCCATCATATCTGTTATCTTTTTGCGTATGTCTGCAATGTCCCCTCCAATTGTTGTCTTCGTGTTGTTAACCTCTTTCATTACTTCATCAAATTTGTCGGTGATAAATGTTCTGAGATCTTTCATTGCTTGTGCAAAGTTGTGCTCCCCTTCCTGATTTTTGGTTTGTTGATTGGATTCAGCCATGTTTTCCTGATTACTGGTTTGGTTTGTAGATTTTTGTTGCTGTCTGGTCGTCATATTATCTTGACAGGTTTAATCAGTTCCTTAGCTTCTTTGTCTAGTCTTGGAGATTAATTAGCTGTTATTTTTGCGTAAGTGTTATATCTTCTCTTTGTCATTTGTTCTTCTTATTCTAATTTCTTATTGCTGGTTAAGTTCACTTTAAAGGAAAGTATTAGTGCCGGGGAAAGGCAATTATGTAAGCAAGGAAAAAATGTAAAGTAGTATTGGTGATATATGTTAATAAAGCAAGAATATGAGATCTGGGAGGATGGAGGTTAGATTCATGTAAATTGTGTAGAGTTATAGCAGTAGGTAGAGTACCTATTATGAGGTAGATGACTGAATATGGGAGGAATATGGTATAAGCTACAAAGCTATTGTTTTCGTGAGAGAGGGAAAGAGAAAAGAAAGGTAATAGTTTCAGGAGTGGATAACAGACAGAAAACCAAACAAAGGTATTAGAAATTAAGAGTTAGACACTTTGTGGATCAAAGAAAGGGAGGTGGGAGGTGGAATATAGGAGACAGTAGATGATGGCGGATATCAAGATGTAGGGGAAAGGGGATAGTGTAGGTAGTCTAAATCAGTTCACAGAGAAATGAGGCAGTGGAGGATGAGAAAACCCAGCAAATGTGAGGTGTTCCCTGCCGCACCTTTCCACCAAATCGATGTCCAGACACTTCCTGCTCTGCAAAAATCCCGAAAAAGCCCCTCCTTGGAGAACCTCCAGTGGTGCCCAGCCGCCTTTTCCCAGGAGAGACCGCAAGGCAAGTTCACTCAGCCACCATCTTGCTTCCTCCCCCACCATAATCCTTTGACTCCCTCTCTCTTCATTATTTAAGGGGAGCTGGATGGTGCAGTCTGACTGAGTCACGGTCCAGCAAAATCAGTCCCCAGAGGCATATATCCAGACCACAAGATTGTCCCACCATTAGACCAGTGAGGGGAGAATAAGGAGGTGGACAGCTAATGACTCTTCTTTCTGATTCGGTAGACTCATTAAAAAGAGTTTTTTCCCTTTTTTAAAATGTCTGGTATGAAGCATGCATTATTCACTATAAACATACAGTTGAGCTAAGGGCCATTTGGGTAAATTAGTACAGAAGCCCTTCTAGAACACATATTTAACCCTATTAACCCTACAGTTCCCAGAATGACCCAAACCAGTAAGCAGCACTTCTTACAGAAAGCTATCATATTGAGCTAGTATAGTGTCTGACACATGGAGCTGAATTAGCTCAATGTTTGGTGAAAGAATGAATCTGCTGTACTAAAAAATACTGACTTTGGAAATTATATAATGACCACTGGATTCCAAAGAAATAATTTTTAAACCAACTTTAAGAAGCAGATTAACTACACTAATGTAAGATATTAATAGGGGAAAATGTGAGCGGGGTAGGGGTGTTTATGGGAACCCCCTATATTGTTGATATAATTTTTTGGTAATCTAAAACTTCTTTAAAAATAAAATTAAAAAAATAAAAAAGCAGATTCATCCGATGGAAAGGATAGGTATTTCAGTTTACTAAAAGCTGCCAAGAGCAATATACCAGAAATGGGTTGCAAGTTTACAGTTCTGAGGCCGTGAAAGTATCCAAATCAAGGCATTATCAAGTGATCCTTTCTTCCTGAACCCTGGCAATTGGAAGCATCTACTGTCTCTCCCTTCTCTTCTCGGTTTTGTTGCTTCAGTTTCTGGTTTTCACTCTCTATCTAAATCAAGTTCTATTGATTTCAGGTCCTTCCTCTAGTGGCTTTTTCTCTTCATTCCTGTGGTTTCTTCTCTGTCTCTCTCTCTATATTCATCCCATTTATAAAGGATGCCATTGTGAGAATTAGTACCCACCCTGGGTCAAGCTTTCCTGAAGTAGCCTAATCAAAAGAAGTTTCCACCTGCAATAGGTTTACACTCACAGGAATGGACTGGCCCTAAGGACATGATTTTCTGGGGTCCCTAAAAGCCACAATAGGATTGGGAAAATGACAGAAAGATAGGAAATGGAAGCAATTATGATAAAAAGGATAAAACAGAGTAGATGAATCAAAATGAACCTGGCACAGAGAAGCATGGAGAAAGGAGGGAAAAATAAAGGCGCACGAACATATTACAATGAAATTTCAGATAATTTCGTAACTTAAATCAGCCTGGGGAACATTTTATTTCTTAGATGTCAGAGTAAAGTCCTGCACTAACTAAATTATTCTATTTTATTCATTTTCACTGGCATCTCTAGTTGATTAAACTTTCCTAAAACCTCAGGGTATCTGAGATAGGTGTTTATTTACCAAAGGGTCTCCTGACTATCGAGCTGTTATTGATCTCATCTGAGGATTCTAAAATACACTTGACAATGTTTGTGGGCCTGGCTTCAAGAGTACAGAAAGCAGGAGTACAGAAAGCTGACAGCTGGGGAGGGGGAGAAAGGGGAGATAAATAAATAAATAAATCTTTAAAAAAAAAAAAAAAGATGCAGGAATCTCCAGTGGAATTTTAACATCTTTCCCCAACACACTAAGTACATCTGGCTTTTCAGGGTGAAGGCTGCCATCCTCTCACTTTCTCTTCAAACATAAAAGGCACATGAGTGGATGTTTCTGCTAAGAGATCTTTCAGTGCGTCGATTTGCTTCAATGGACCAGAAGAAGTTTTATTTTAAATGGTATTTTTGCACTTCTTTCTTAGAATGAATTTCACTAGAAGTCCTTGATAGCACCCACTGGCTGCCCATGAACCTTACTCAGAGATATGGGTTCTTCAGATTCACAGATGAAGTGCCTCAGTGTCCTAGAAAATCAGTGAAGGATGGACTCAAGCCTTGGGTTATCAGACTGGGAGCATCATTGTTCTCCACAGTAATCCAGATCCATGAGGCAAAGCTGTGCAGTTAGAATTCTACTTCCCGACACATCCTATGGTAAATCCACATCAGAAGAGGGAGGATCTGTTCCTTATGTTATCCTGATGATAGCATAATGCCCAGTATACATAGTTGCTCAAGAAATCTTGACAGTTGCACTTATCAAATATTAATTAATAACTTTTATTAACTACTATGAATTAATGAACACAATATTGCAAAAAGACCTGGTTTCTCTATCTTCATTCCTTTTACCTCAGAGGGAGGGTATTAAAGACTGTTTCGTATCTCAAAATTAAATTTTGTGCCCAAGTAGAGTGTCTCACTTATTTCTCCTAATCCCAACTCTGGCTAAAAGATCCCAAAGAGGGGGCAAAGACAATATAACATCATATAGCTCTGCAGGAATAATTCTAATTAATATTCACATGTTAAACTTTCAAATACAAAAAGCTCTTTTAAATCCTGGGGACTTTTTTTTTTTTTTTTTTTTTTATTGACTTTGTAATAATATTACATTAAAAATATATATGTGAGGTCCCATTCAACCCCCCCCCCCACCCCACCTCTCCCCCCCCCCCCCCCCCCAGCAACACTCGTTCCCATCATCATGACACATCCATTGGATTTGGTAAGTACATCTTTGGGCACCTCTGCACCTCATAGTCAATGGTCCACATCATGGCCCATACTCTCCTCCATTCCATCCAGTGGGCCCTGTGAGGATTTACAATGTCCGGTGATTGCCTCTGAAGCACCATCCAGGGCAGCTCCATGTCCCAAAGCCTCCACCTCTCATCTCTTCCTGCCTTTCCCCATACCCATCAGCCACCATGTCCACTTTTCCCCCTGGGGTCTTTTTTATACACACACATGTCTCTGAACTCAAGAAAGAAGTAAACACTCTTCCTAGCAGAATCCACAGCATTGCACACATTTGCGCTTTCCCGTATTACTATAGGCTGGTGAGCTCTTCACTGTGACTTCCTCTGTGGGAAGACTAAGTGCTGGTTTGGTGCAGGGACCAAGCCTTCACCTGTATCCCCAGAGCCTAGTCCTTTGTCTAGGATGTAGAAGACAATGTCATAGTATAGAATTAATAAGGCTTTGGATTATATTGTTCAGAGTTAAAATTCCATTTGTCCTTCTTGTGAGCTGTGAGACGTTAGGTGATCCTTTAACCTCTCAAATCCTCTTTCCTTATGTGGAAAATACATAAATACCCACCTAGTAGGGATGTTGTGAGCATTAACAGATAAGGACTATGTAGATTGCCTGACACTTAGTAGGTACTTGACTATCTTTTGGACGTAATTCCCTCAGGTCATTAGTTTTCCCTTCCATTTATTCTAAAGCAAGATTTCTTCTTTTGCCATCTAAGTGAGCCACACTCATCCATAATAAGAATGATGCAATGTTCTTCCAAAGAATTATTGATCCCAAGAATGTGGGACCAAAATGGATCTTTAACATTTATCCTACGGAAGGCCATTCAATATTTGTTTCATTAGAAATAAAGGTCAGTAGGACAATATTTTCCCTAAATTCATTTAAACCACACTGAGATTTATCCTTGCCCTTCAAAATAGCTTTACATCCTCACCTCAGGGCCATAAAAGTTGACACGTTTATGTTGAGAACGTATTAGAGGCTGCGGTCACCCCTCAGGCTGAAGTGTGGTTTGCTGGCCTGGCAGGGGAGCGGCTGCGGTAGGCCTAATTCCGCTGCCCCCATAATAGGGTGGCTGGTCGGACTCACCGCCACCCCTGAAGGAAGCTCGGCATGGGCGCAGAGTGCCCTCGGGTCTCCCCTTCTCGGCAGCCATGCTTCCGCGGCCGCCCCTCCTCCCAGATGGTGCCACCCGATGCCTTGTGGGGCGGCACCCTTCTTCTTCCTTCTCCCTGCGCAGGCGCAGGGCAGAAAATTCCAGTCTGCCCTTTTCCCCTCCCCCGACAGCAGCAACAGCCAGGTGTGGGCGGAAAAATCCAGCCCGCCCTTTTCCCCTCCCCCGACAGCAGCAACAGCCAGGTGTGGGCGGAAAAATCCAGCTCGCCCTTTTCCCTTCCCCCGACAGCAGCAACAGCCAGGCGTGGGCGGGAAACTCAAGTCTGCCCTCCACCCCAGCAACAGCAGCCACCAATCCCTAAACCCTGCCCCTTCCCCCAGCAACAGCGACAGCCAATCCCTAACCACCACCCCTCCCCCATCCAGTACCGCCCACTGACCTTTCGCCCAGCAACCAATCAGAACAGGGCGTGGCTTCGACCAATCAGCCTTCCCCAGCCCCTATAAAACTGTTGCCTCTCCCTCAATAAAGTGGACTTGCGTGTTTACCTTGTCTCCGCGGTAGTTCTTCTGCCGTGCGCCCTCCAGTCCTGAGAGCCCCCGACAAGGGCCTGGCCTCCCTTGTCCCCAGTTCGTCGCCTGCTTCTCCGGGTGACCCCTTCGTCGCCGGCTTCGCCGGGCGACCCCGTCAGCCGAACCGCGCAACCCCTTGTGAGACCGATCCCTCGTCTGCTGCCGGACCGACCCCTCGTCCCAAGCGGGACCGACCCCTCGTCCAGAGCTGGACCGACCCCTCGTCCGCAGCCAGACCCCACCTCTACCGACCGAGCAAGCCGCCGCAAGAGGCTCATAGCCACATCAGATCTTTGATTTGCTCACTGGCAAATCAATTAACTGCATTTGGCTTTAATTCCTTTGCCTAAGACATCCAAGTTGAATTCTGTAATCAGTGAATAATTTCTGTTCTATTCTCATATTTTGAAATAATTTTTACCAGTTGACCCTTCTTTCTTTACCCACCCTGTGCATTTCAGAGCTTCATAAGCAAGCATGACCTGCTTATGGGTGGCAGAGATGAAAAACGCTGGAGTTGGGGTAACTGCCTAACAAGTATACCAATTTCACTAATATCCTAGCAATGCAGTGTCTTTCAAAACATTCATAATTTTTTTTAAAGATTTATTTTTTATTTATTGTTCTTCCCTTCCCCACCCCTTCCCAGTTGTCTGCTCTCTGTGTCCATTCACTGTGTGTTCTTCTGTGTCCACATCTATTCTTGTCAGTGGCACCAGGAATCTGTGTCTCCTTTTTGTTACATCATCTTGCTTCCTCAGCTCTCTGTGTGTGCAGCACCACTCCTGGGCAGGCCGCACTTTCTTTCATGCTAGGCGGCTCTCCTTATGGGGCGCACTCCTTGCGCATGGGGCTCCCCTAAGTGAGGGACACTCCTGCATGGCACTGCACTCCTTGCACGCATAAGCACTGCACATGGGCCAGCTCCACACAGGTCAAGGAGGCCCGTGGTTTGAGCCGTGGACCTCCCATGTGGTAGGTGGACTCTCTATCTGTTTGAGCCAAATCCACTTCCTGAAACAAATACTAAAGTGTTAAAACTGATGAGAGTGTGAATAAATGGCCACACTCACACTTTGCAGTTGAGACTGCGAGCTGGTAATGTGGATGGTAGTTTTTTTTTAAAGATTTCTTTTTTTTATTTATTTCTCTACCCATTCCCCCACCCCAGTTGTCTGTTCTCTGTGTCTATTTGCTGTATGTTCTTCTTTGTCTGCTTCTGCTGTTGTCAGCGGCATGGGAATTTGTGTTTCTTTTTGTTGCATCATCTTGTTGTGTCAGCTCTCTGTGTGTGCAGCACCATTCCTCGGCAGGCTGCACTTTCTTTTGCGCTGGGTGGCTCTCTTTATGTGTGCACTCCTTGAACGTGGTGCTCCCCTATGGGGGGACACCCCTGCGTGGCACGGCACTCCTTGTGTGCATCAGCACTGCACGTGGGCCAGCTCCACACGGGTCAAGGAGGCCTGGGGTTTGAACTGCAGACCTCCCATGTGGTAGATGAATGCCCTAACCACTGGGCCAAGTCTGCTTCCCTGTGGATGGTAATTTGACAATATTAATCAAAAGTGTATATTTCATTTTTAGGAAATTATCTTATGGACATTACATATGTATAAAGATGTTTCCCACGCCATTACTTTTAATAGTGAAATTTGGAAACATCCTAAAATCTAATAATAAAAAATAAATTATGATACATCCATTCACTGGAAAGTTGTAAATGACTAGTGCCTGCTGAGTCACGTGGGTGGGACTCTATTCTTTCAAGTTTTGCTGGACTTGTTGCTTGGGCCTGAGGCTGATGAAACTCTGCTCTTTCTTCCTTGGTACTTCCAAGGTTGAGTCTTCTTTGGTGGCTCTTCCAGGGACAGAAATGGTCCCAGGAAGATGCTGTACTTGTCACTGCCAATGTTACTTGGACTGAAGACTCAGCCTTCCTTTAATTCTCATGGCAGACTCCTCCTGACCTTTGCACTGTCCCCCCTTGCCTCAGTTGCAGGCCACCTGTTCTACTCATACCCCATCTCCACCTTGTTGCCATAGATGGCTTTATATCAAGGCTGCTTGGATCAAGAAAGGCTCCAAGAGAGACTCACGAATTCAGACTAGATCCTGATCTGACTGATCATGCAGCTTTCCCTGAGTGGGATCTAGGCCACAATGTATGGTTGTCTGCTAAAGTCCCAAATGTGAGTGAGGCAAAAGATCCTCTGCCATCATTGCTCCCTTTGACCATAATATAATGTAACTTTTTCCTCCCTGGGGCAGTTAGGACATAATTTGGTGTGTCTCGATCTCCTCCCTCTATTCCCTTTCTTCTCCCTTTCAACCACTAACTCATAAAGGAACACCCTCCTCTTCTTATCTGGTTGGGAGAGCCCCATGGTCACATCCTTCGGTTTCCTGAAAAGACAACTGCTCTTCCACTGTCCATGAATTATGAACAGGTTGTAGCTGAGAGAAACCAGTTTACTAAAAAGAGCACTCAAAGGTGAAGACATTTTAAACTTTTTGCGCTAATTGCACATGTAATTTAATATGGGTTCAGATATGTTCAAGTCCTAACCCCAGTCCTTAATCCAATAAGACTGGAGTCCTAATAGGCAGAGGACGTTTGGACACAGAAGTAGAAGCCTGAGGAAGAGGCAGAAGAAGACACACTGCCGTGTGATGGAGGCAGAGGTTGAAATATGGATTGCTGGCAAGCCACCATCCGAACATCCAGACTTCAGAGAAGCTTAATCCTGCTGAAACCTAGATTTTGGACTTCTAGCCTCAAAAACTGTGAATAAATGGAAGACTGCTATATTAAAACATTATCAGTTAATAAAGTCTGAGGAAGAATTAGTGAGAGAATTGGCATAAAGGTGGTTGTAAAAGAAAGGAATGAACAGTGCAGTGGAAGACCAAGAAACTGGATTCAAATCCTACTCCAAAAATTAAAGAGCTAAATATTGGATGAGTCATTTCACCTTTGGTCTCCAGTTTTATTACATATAAAATGCAGGGCTTGGAATAAACAACCTCTCCATGATTTCAGAAGAAAAAATGGCAGCAAATTCAAGCTTTACTTGGGAATCCAAGGAACCCATTCAATTTGGGAAAAAAAAAAAAAAGACTTCACTAATAGAGAAAAGAATTCATTCTAACAGATTTTTCAAAATATAAATTGTTGGAGTTATTCAGATATTTTAGACATTATGCTCCCAAGTGAGATGGAATGATATTTTATTTATTTGTCATCATTGAGTTTTGCAATCAATGCTAAATTAGTCTCATAAAGTGATTTGGACTTAATAAATTTAACTTTTGTGAACAAATTCCTAAACTTAATATTGCTGTTTTTCCTCCAAAACAGAACAATTTCCTTAATGCACCTCATTAAGCTGAACTTTCCTACTTAAGACACAAACACCATATTAGTATTGGCCAGAATTTCAATTTTGAATTGTTTTAAATAACTTTTTCTCTGTTTTTTAGTTCTTGTCTATTTAAACAAAAATAAAATTACCTAACTTACTTTCTTACTTTTACTTCCCAAATCTCATAGCACTTTTCAAGTAATACAATTTTTCTTACTGGAGTACTTAAGTTGATGGTCTTTTCAAAGAGGGCCTCTGTGTGGTAAAACTTCTGAGGCTATGATTGTCTATTCATATTTCTTTTTCACTCTTGAGCTTAAAAAATCAGTTAGCTACATAGAGAAGTCTGTGTTCATTGTTCTTTTCCTTCACCAACTTGAAAATATTACTTTATGATTACTGTTGAGGAGTTCAGTGTCAATCAGATACCTTTTCCTTATAAGTAATCTGCTTTTATTCTTTAGAAGCATTGAAAGTTTTCTGTTTATTTTTCATGTTCACACATTTCACTATAATGTTTCCCAGTGACGGCTTTTATCTTTTTTTTTTTTTGGCACTTTATGAGTTTTTTTTTAAAACTAAATTCTTACACCTTTTATTTTTTTAACTCTGGGAAATTCTTATAATTATTTCTTCAATTATTTCTTCTCTACATTAATTTTCCCACTCCTTCTGTGATTCCAGTGATGATTATTGACCCATATCACTTAACATTTATTTTTCATTAACCAACTATTTATGTCTATTATTGTTCTACAGAGTTCCTTGTCTTGATATTCCAACTTATTAACTTTCCTGTGTCCATTCTGCTGCCACTCTTTATTTTATTTTATTTTTAAATTGCATATCTCCAATTGATTTTTCTTCATAATGGATTACCTTCAATTTATGTTTCCAATAATTTCCCTTATCACTTTTATAATATTGATTATGCTCATTTTAAATGACTCTTCTGTCCAGTCCATGAATTCTGCTTCATCTGGTGTAGGTTGTCCAGGTTGTCTTTTGATTCGAGTGTTTACAGGCCTCAAAAGTCTTCCAGTTGCTACCTGTGAGCTTATATTTCCCTAAGGGTATTTGCTAACGTGACTGAAAATGCAAAGTTGAAAAGGGAGAGAAAATATAAAGACCTAGTTTATAGCACTTCTGATGATTTTTGGGAGCTGGGAATATATTGATGCAAATATTCTCTGGAATTGCAAACTGGGCTCTCTTACTGTTTGCCACCTTCCCCCCAACTCCAGTCCTGACCTCAGAGTAAACCTCTGCCTTAGAGCCTCATATTTCAACAGTCCCGTCTCTTGGTTTGGGTTAGGGGCAGGCAAGCGGATGAGTAAAATGGGTTCTGGGTTTAGGAGGAGGAAATGCTCAGGAGCTGCGCAGTCTATTTGCATTATTACTACTCCTCACTCCAGCTGCACTCTGGCACAGTCCAGAACTTAGCAGGCTCCTTCCTGTGGCTCTGAGGGATGGTGCTCTTTTTCTACCTCTAAGTGTCTCTGGTACAGCAATGCTGGAGCCAGGGCAAGGTAAGGCTAGAACAGGACATACCCTAAAGCCCTCTCCCAACCTAGTCCCTTCCTAATGGAAGCTATTTCCAACCCTCCAATCCCAGGCCCAAACAGGAACCTAACCACCTCTTTCTCCTCATGAATTTCCTCTCAGTTATTTTTCATTTTCTAGTCTCCATCAATTTCTCTCTCTTCCACTTTTGCGGCAACTTCAAGGTAAGATTTGAGGAATGAATTTAGCAGCTGTGTTTATATAACATCTTCTCAGGAATAGACAATTCACCAGTGGTTCTCCAGGGCTCCTAGAGAAAACAGCAGGCCCTTTGGATAACCCACAGGCTAATTTCCTTTATTGTAATCTTTTTCTTAGAATTTTTTACACTAAAAGTCTTTTTAATATCTTATCCTAGACTTCCAGTCAACCAAGATGGTGACATAAGACATTCCAGGTGTCATGCCCCAACAGAATCATGGAACAGCTAGCAAAAACTAGCAGAGCCATCTTTCTCAAAACTGCAGAAAACAGTTAAAGGGTTTCGGTAATTGGACAAGTGCCAAATCAAGGAGACACAGCCTTAAGACTGATAGGAGGAGCTTGGGGTGCCCTTGATGGCCACTCTCCCACACCTTCCAGGATATGCTGTGACGCCAGCTTGTGCTTCCATTTTGGGACTCTGGACCTTTTCCAGAGGAAGAAGAGTAACCCCTATGCACAAACTGAGGTTCTTGTATTTTGGCGCCAATATATCCGGTGGCAATCTGAATGACTGAACCAGAAGACTCCTTTCTCTGGCTCCTTCTCCTAGGTCTTGCCCTCTAGGCAGAAGTAACTTGCTGACAGCTAAACCAGTATAAGAAAAAATGAAATCAAAGCAGAAAGAGGAAAAGGATTACTGGTTTTAAGACATATAATAGAAAACTGGCAGTGACGGAGACCTATTTCATAGGCAGTAGAGGGGTCATTCAAATTACTATAAAGGGAAGGGGATTCTATGACCACCAGAGAACAAGCCCAGGAGAAGATAGAGGCTCAGAAATCAGGCTTATCCTCCTGATAAGAGGACCAAACTTGAAGGAGAACCACCATCCACTGCAGAGCCAATTTGTAAAGACTGTGAAAGTTGTTTTTTGCATTGATTTCTTTGTTTTTGTTAGCTCCTGGCATTCAAGGAAAATGCTCTCATCTCACTAGCTGGAAACAAACTTAAAGGACAGACAGTTCAGGGACCAAATCCCAGAACTAACTATTAAAATGTTAAAATGAGCAAGTGTGCAACAAAAAAATTAAAAGACAAAGTAATGGGAAATGATGGTCCATCCAAAGGTACAAGATAAAAATTCAGAAACTATAAATGAAGAAAACCAAATTTTGTACATATTGGACAAAGACTTTAAACACCAATGATCATACCAATATATGTATTATTGGAGTACCAGAGGGAGAAGAAAAAGAGAAAGTGGAAGAAAAAATGTTCAAAGAAATAATGACAGAAAACTCCCCAAATTTAACAAAAGACATGAATATACTCATTCAAGAATCCCAGCAAATCCCAAACAGGATAAACTTGAAAGAAACCATGGCCAGTCACATAGTAGTCAAATGTAAAATGCCAAAGGCCAAGGAGAGAGTTCTGAAAGCTGCAAGAGGAAAGGAATTTTATGTACTAAGGGAGCCCCAATAAGATTAAGTGCCAATTTCTCACAGAAACCATGGAGGCAAAAGGCAATGGTATCAAATATTTACAGTGCTGAAAGAATGTAATGGCCAACCAAGAATTTTTGTCTAGTGAGACTGTCTTTCAAAAATGAGGAATAGATTAAGAGATTCCCAGATACACAAAAGTTGAGGGAGTTTGGCACTGCTAGCCCTTCCCTACAAAAAATGCTAAAGGGAATTCTTCAGACTGAAAGGAAAGAACACCAGAAAGTAGATCAAAATGCCATAAGTAAATAAAGACTCTGGTAAAGGTAATCAGGTGGCTAGTTAAACCTGCCAATACTATTGTATTGTAGTTTCTGGTATATAACTGCACTCTTTACTTCTTACAGTTTCTAAAATGCAAATGCATAAAAAGTAATGTTAGAGAAGCTGATGTGGCTCAAGTGATTGAGCTCCTGCCTACCACATGAGAGGTCCCAGGTTGGGTTCCCAATGCCTCCTAAAGAAGAGGAGCCAGACAGTGAGCTACTGCAACAGGCTGGTGTGGCAAGCTGACACAACAAGGTGACACAACATAATGCAACAAGAGACACAAGGAGGAAAATGTAATGAGAGACACAACAAAGCAGGGAGCAGAAGAAGCTCAAGTAATTAGGTGCCTCCCTCCCACATGGGAGGCCCCAGGTTCAGTACCCTGTGCCTCCTAAAAAGGGAAGACGAGCACACAACGAACAGACAGTGAGCACAAACAATGAGGGGGTGAAGAGAAATAAATAAGATAAATCTTTAAATGAAAGTAATGATGTCTATCTTAAAGCTGTAATTTTTAAGAAGTACAACAAAAAGGTGGAGGGATAGAGGGGCAGAGGAATGGTGTTTGTGTATGCTATTAAAATTAAGTTGATATCAAATAAAATGCAATTGTCATAGATTTAGAATGTTAAATTTAAGCCCCAAGATAACCACAAAGAAAATATCTGAAAAAATGTATACATAAGGAAATGAAAAGGGATGCAAAATGTTATACTTCAAAAAAATCAAATAAATAAGAAGGTAAGCATTAAAGGAAGAATTGAAGGACAAAAAAGATGTAAGACTCAAAAAGACTGAATAGTAAAATGGTAAAAGAAAGTCCAGCATTATCAGTAGCAACTTTAAATGTAAGTGGATTGAATGTTCCAATCTAAAGGCAGAGACTTGCAGAATGGAAACAAAAGCATGACCCAACTATATACTGTTTACAAGAGACTCACTTTAAATTCTAAGACATAAGTAGGTTAAAGGTGAACAGATGAAAAAAATGTGCCATGCAAATAGCAACCAAAAGAGAGTAGGGGTAGATGTACTTTTATCAGATAAAATAGACTTTAAGTCAAAAACAAAGACAAAAAAAAGCTCTATATACTGATAAAGAGGTTAATTCAACAAGAATGCACCTTACAGCAAAGCCCAAAAATATATAAAGTAAATGTTGAAAGATTTGAAGGGAGAAATGGATGATTCTATGTTAATAATAGGAGACCTTAATACATCACTTTCAATAATGGATGAAACATCTACACAGAAGATCTGTAAGGAAATAGAAGACTTGAATGATATTATAAACCAAGTAGACCTAGTAGATATGTATAGAACAATTCACCCAAAAGCAGCAGTTCACACATTCTTCTCTGGTGCACATGGATAATTCTCCAAGATAGACCATATGTTAGGTCACAAAAAAAAGTCACTTCTATGTATATACCCAGAACACTGAAATCAGGGACTCATAGTATTATTATTTACAATTGCCAAAAGATGGAAGCAACTCAAGTGTCCATCAGTAGTTGAGTGGATAAACAAAATATGGCATACACATAATAGCCATATAAAGGAATGGACAACATGGATGAACCTTGAAGACATCATGTGGAGTGAAATAAGCCAGAAACAATAAGACAAATATTGTATGATGTCACTGATAAGAAATAATTAGAATAAGCAACTGCATAGAGTAAAAAATGAGGATACTGGTTTCCAAGGGTTAGGGTAGGGGTAGGAAATGGGGAGTTAATACTTAATTGGTAGAATTTATGTTTGGGGCAATAGAAACATTTTAGTAATGATGGTAGTGATGGCAGCACAACATTGTAAATGTAACTAACACTACTGAATTATGTATTTGAATGTAGTTAAAAGGGGGAAATTTTCGGGGTTACGTATGTTACCAAAATAAAAACTTATAAAAATCCATAGGATTGTACAACACAAACAATTATTCCCAATGTAAACTGTGGTCTGCTGTTAGTAGTATAATTACCCTAATACTGTTTCATCAATTGTAACAAAGCTACCACGTTAGTACAAAATGCTAATAAAGGGGAAAAAGGCGGGTGGGAATTGTGGTGGGGGGAGTATATGGGAACTCTGTATTTTCTGCACAGTTTTTCTGTAAACCTACAACTTCTCTAATTATAAAAATCTTATGCCACAATCTCAAGATGTGAAACAGAAAAGATCAGAGCTGCTTTGGTTGAAGCAGAAGGGAACCCAGGATTCTGCCACCTCAGTCTCCCTGTCCCCATGGTGTCCCTACAGAAATTGCGACATAAGCCTAGAATGTGAAGAACACAGTCTGAAAAACTAGAATTCAAATATTTAGAGTGTGGCGATTTTTCATTTATTTTATTTTTTATTGATTAATAATTCATTACATGTAAAAAATACCTTATTTCCTCTCTTATTAAATGCATCACTTTTTTTTCTTGTTTCTATGGGTAGAAAATAAGAGGAGTTGGTAGTCCCCAGGTTATTTGCCCTCTTAATTTTTCTATGGCTGAGAAAATCTCACAAACCGACCCCATCTTAGTTAGATCTCAGTCTTGGCCATATCCCAGAGTATTATGGGGTTGAAACCCTATAAACGACTTTAGGAGAGAAACTTACATTTCTGATAACTCCTGGCTGATAAGGGAACTGTAGAAACTTCAACATCAGAACCAGGATCTGTCCTGGAGGGTGATGACTAAAGAATTGAAAACTGCTCACTTATTTCCCCATCTCTGCACCCATCCATTTGACACCACCACCCATTTTTCCACCGATTCTGTCCCTCCACCATCAAATACTTCCTGGACCTCTCTCTTTGTGAGAATTCCTTAAGAACCGGGTCTTTGTCTTGCTCATTTCTGTACTTTCTTCAGGGTCTAACATAATAAGTACAAAATAGGTGCTCAGACAAGATGTGGGGTCAAAGACCTTGGTCTGGAGTTCATGGCCTTCGACTTTTGGACTAGGCAGAACTATTTTTAAACTTCCTACTGCAATTGCCAAGACAAGTGCTGTCAACTTGAGAGGCCGTCCTCATGGCTCATCTCTACATCAACTATAGTCAAAGCTGTTCCATCGTTCTGGCCTCTTGGGGGACAGGATACAAAGCCCTGCCTGCAAAGTCCCGTAGGCAAAGAAAGAACTTCACATTTCAACACACAAGACTAACTTCTTTATTGGGTTTGTTCTGTAAGGGGAGGGGGGAAATTGCTGGCAAATAAATAAATAAATAATCAGACAGACATCAGTGCAGAGGAGCGCAGCAAGAGGAAGAAAGCGGAGTCTTTGCATAGTTCTAAATGAACAGAAGGTGGCAGCAGTAGGCAACGTGGATTCTCAGCAAAGATGCAGCACTGGCAAAAACCAAGGACAGGAGGTTTTGATAAAGAGAAGGTCAGAAGGTCACTAACTATCTTTTCTTTTCCACGGAGACTGTGGCGGGGTGCACTGGTCCCCCGTGCAGGGCGGCAGGAGGCGCGCCTCACATGATCTGCCTGGGCATCCCGTACCCGGTCATGCCTGCCTGGGATGCCCCCTTGTTGCTGCCCATCTGAAGGCCTATTACGTTCTGTCCCTGGCGAAGCTGCTCCTCTGAGAAACCTCTCCGGTTCTGCTGGGCTTTCCTGGGCAAAGGGAACAAGATGGAATAATGTCATTCTGACAGTTTTCAAACGCTTCTCAAGATCATGCCTTTCGGGAGGCTCCAGTGGGGAAGAGAAGAAAAGGCCCTACATCATGATCAGATATATCAGCTTCCTTTCCCCAAGTCCAAGTGGTTTTCCAGATTCCCACCAAAGGAGAGAGCTGAATCAGTGGCTCAGCTTTCCTTCTTTCTCCCCCTCTCTCCACTGCTCCAGTCTTCTCCAACCCCTTTAGGCCAGACTGAGGGCATTTTCTCACCCTCTGTTACCGTTATCTCATGAAATTCATATCGGCTCTTCTTCCAGAGCAGGTCAAGTCTCTTAATTCTTTCAGTAATCCCATTCCACCCTTCCCTCTGCAGGGCCAAGGACTGATGTTCCATTTTAGAGCTGAGGAAGTTAACCAGGGGAAATTTCTTACACTAGATCAGAGGTCAGCAAACTTAGGCAAAGAACCAGATAGTAAATAAGTTTGGTTTTGTGGGTCATGTAGACCACAATGAGTTACTAGTAGAACCGGGACTAGAACTAGGGTCTCAGCTGGCCAATATCTAGTAGGCTTTCAGACCAGGATTCCTTTAAAATAATACAAGCTGCTACTTTTTTAACAGTAAAGGAGAAGAAAAGTGTGTCAGGGAAATGTAGAGTCACTTATGTGCTACCAGATGATCTTTTCTCTTTATCCATCACTAAGCTATTGGGTTAGAGTTTAAGCTCCCACCACCACTTCCCACCCCACTCTACCCCTAAAAAAAGCAAACTTCTTTGGAAAAAAAGGCCCTTTATTGAAATGACCATATAATTTATCTCCCAGGCCAGGACACTTTTGGAGTGAAAGAGGGTGCTATTAAGAAATATTTTGGGAGAACAGGCATTAATCAGGACTGTCTCAGGCAAAGAGGACATGTTTATCCTTCATTAAGTGCAAAAAATCAAACAAACAAAAGGTAGATTCAGGGCTGCTTGGGTCATAATAAAACCGGTTCAGACATCAAGTCACCTCCGAAAAAAAAACATTTAGTCTCACTCACCCTCAGTAGAAATGCAAACTGGTCAGAGCTAAGAGATCCAGACAACCAGTAGGAAAGGACCAACCTTTCCCGCCTGGGTGGGATATTGGCCTGAACAAATGCGTCATCTTTCCTTACTCTGGGGGACTGAATTGTAGAACTGGGAGTGCTTGCTCCTGGGGTCTTCATGTATTGGTAGCCTCTGGGGAGTTCCAGGGCTTCAGACACTCCCTCTGATTAAAATCATCCTCTGCTCCAGGAATCCAGGAAGAGATTTTTACCTGTGAAACCAGGATGGCTCTCCCCGGTAGCAGCCGTCATCCTTGGTGACTGCAACACTGCCTAGAGCCATCAGGGTCCTTTGCACTGCTGCCATGTCCTTCCCTGGAGGTCAACAGAGATTAAAGCCAAGAATGCATCAGGGCCAAGGAATAATGGGAGAATGGAGCTAGACCTCCAGGAAGGAAGTTCTGATAAGAAGCAGTGGGTGATCAAACTCGAGAGGGAGACATTATATATCAAACTTCTTGATGTGGCCATAAGATGACTATAGCCGAACATCTCACAAAGGAACAAAAAATAACCTGGTTGGTTATTCTCTACTTTGTGCATACCAGAAATACCCATTTTCTAACCCACCCATAGTTGTTGCATGACAAAAATATTTCAAACACTTAACAGCCCAGATATTGGTAGATCCCTGCCCTAAGCAGAAGACCTTGTCTTGGTGGATTCTACAAGCTTGTGTAATAGGAAATCTTGTGGATGGGTTTGTATGATGGTCCTGTTAAAGAAAACTATTTCCTCTGTACCATAAAGAGAGAAGTTGTTTGGATGGGTTAACTCTGTGCCAAACCCCAGGTGGTTCCTCTCTTTTCCTTTATCTGGTTAAAAAGGTCTAAACTCATCCATGTGCATGAAATTGAGTATTTACTTGGCTATTTGGGCCATAGGCTCAGCAAAGAAAATCAAACCAATACAGAAGGCATTTAATCTGACACAAAGAACAGGCCTTTAGTTTTGTGCTACTTGAAGGAAGATAAATGGAGACTAAAAAAGTACTTGGTTTGTGTGTGAGAGAGAGTGAGAGCAAAAGCAGGAGGTCTTTGGTGTGCCCTCTTGCACTTTGGGATGGAGAGCACGGTTACTTAGAGAAGCCCAGGGAACCTTAACTCACGGAGAAGGTCTGCATAGGTCAGCCTGCTCCTCCCATTCTTTCTATTTTTCTCCCTTCCAGTGACTGATACATCCTGGTAGCAGATCAAAGGTCCATGAAAGTCATAAGTTTGGAGTGCAGAAACTAAAAGGCACAGAATTAAAAGGAAGGCAGCATCTGGGAATCTGGATGGGGGTATATTAGAGTTCTCTGTATTGGTTTTGTATTACTTTCGTAACTGTCTTGTAAGTTTAAAATCAATTCAAAATAACTACAAAAAAAAAAAAAAAAAAAAAAAAAGGAGGTAGCATTCAGCTTTGCAGGGAGCTATGAAAGTTAAGGGCAAATATTAAAAGGCCCTATTTAGACCAGTGCACCATCTGCAGTCTCTCCAGCCTGGCTTCTGCAGCTCAGCCACCAGGGAATACAGAATTACAGGGGAAGGGCAGATGGAAAGTGAGAATGGAGGATGGACTGTAACAAAATAAACTATTAAGGGCCACAGAGGAGGTCGAGGTCAGGATATCCATTTTTTTCAAAGAACAAAAAGACAGCAGATCCTCCTTCCTCCACCTCTCTCTTCATTCCTCACCTCCGAAATTAATCATGGGATGATTTCCTGGATCCCAAGACTCTGTGGGAAGGGGTGATGGATACAGAGATGAAAAGATCACAATAGAGAATTCCCCTGACTCAAGGAACAGCTGGGGTGGCGGACAATGGAGTATCTGGGCAGCAGATGGAAGGGATGACAGTGCACAAGGAATATGAAGAATATGAGAAACACAGAGGTGGTGGTTAGAATGATTCCTCTTCCCCAGATGAAAAGGTTTTTTTTGGTAATTGTTCCTGAACAGCAGGATTTAAAATAAATAAATAAATAAATAAATAAATAAATAAATAAATAAGGTCTGGAGTGATTCTATTAGAAGGGTTGCTCTGGGAAGAGTTAGGGAGAGGGTTTGTGCTTAAGCCATAAGTCATTAAAGAGAACCTAGAGAACTAATTAAGCCCAGAAAGGTTTAGGTTATGGTGTATCAGTCATCTCCTCTCTGTACAAAGTGCACACTGTTTCTGGTGGTTGGAAAGAGCTGGTCTGATATGTCGGGGATGTTGGGAAACATGGAGCCTAGCAGCCAGCACAAATAGCATCCTGAAGCAAAGGTGCTGAAGAGGCAAAGAGGTCAGCTCTGCTAAAACTGTAGAGCCAAGCTCCCTCACAAGCAGACAGGTCGTGTGTATCCTACAAGAAACTCAGAAAGGACTGCAGGAACTAAGGTGAGGACAAGGGTAAGATATCCAGGAATCTGGAACTATCCACATCAGTCCCACCCTAGGAGAGTGGAAAGCTGGCCCAGTGGTTAGGGCGTCCGTCTACCACATGGGAGGTCTGCGGTTCAAACCCCGGGCCTCCTTGACCCGTGTGGAGCTGGCCCAAGCGCAGTGCTGATGCGTGCAAGGTGTGCCCTGCCACTCAGGGGTATCCCCGCGCAGGGGAGCCCCACGCGCAAGGAGTGCACCCCCTAAGGAGAGTCGCCCAGCGTGAAAGAAAGTGCAGCCTGCCCAGGAATGGCGCTGCACACATGGAGAGCTGACGCAACAAGATGATGCAACAAAAAGAAACACAGATTCCTGTGCCTCTGATAACAACAGAAATGAACAAAGAAGACACAGCAAATAGACACAGAGAACAGACAACCGGGGTCGGGGGGAAGGGGAGAGAAATAAATAAATAAATCTTTAAAAAGATTGGGCAGATGAAACCAGGAAAGGAAGCATTATTGGACAAGAACAAGTTGGGAACATTTCCCTTAATAAAAGTACTCAGGCAAGAGAATCTGATATCATTTATAGACCAAATACTTTATTGTATGTGACCTCAACCCCATGGAGTTGGTATTATTCTTCCCAATGTACGGATGGAGAAACTAATGCAGGCAGATTAAATAACTTGCCCAAAGTCTTCCAAAAAGTGAATTACAGCTGGCTCTAGCTCAGGTCTGTCTGAATGTAAGCCCACAAGCAGTTCTCTTCACCACCCTGCCGTCTCCTAGGAAAGCCCCGTTGCAGGCTGGCTGGGGAAGCATGCAAGAGCCAGTGATCGGGAATGATCCAAAGGGGTCACAGTGGCTGCTGCCAGGCCATAGGGAATGCACTGGGCAGGATAAGACTGAGGTGCAGCTTTTTGGGCCCTTCAGGATCCAGAGCCCCCATCCCAAATGGCTGTAAGTCTCATGCTTGAGTGCCTTTGTATGGGATAATTGCTCCAAGTCTCAACCCAATAGGACTGAAGCAAGGAAAAGCAGGTAGGGCCTAGACTCCCCATGAGAGTGCTGGCCAAGTTCTAAATAATGTTATGACCAGGCAAGCCTGCATTCTGAAACCAGTTCATGTCTAGCTTGTTTTCTTAATATGTCTTGTTTGCTTTTTAATAAAGATTCCTTGTGAAGAATGCCAGCATTTTTGGGCTGATGAAACAGAAAGATGTTTATCTAATCTTACCTTTCTTGCTAGTTCAGAAGCCCAGCTAAAGTGCTTGTGGGGGAAGCAGCACTTGGAAGGAGTTGGTGCTATTTGTTGAGACTGATTCCTGTGATCAAGGGTCAAAACTTTATATTCCTAAAGGAGCAGTGTCATTAAAAGAAAGCTGTGAATTGTGCAGGTATAAAACAACAAAAGCTAAACTGCTCTTCTCACAACCAAGTGTAACATCTGTCTACTTAGGATGCCTTTAAAAGTGTGCAGACATAAAAAGTGGCCCAACACAGCCTGCTTTAGACCAGGATTTCCCAAACTTCTTAGACTGTTTATGGATGTGGAGTGGGTAACCTCTTGAAAAAATATGAATTTTCAGGTCATTCCCTTGAGAGACTGATTCTGCAGTCCTGGGTGGGGCCTGGGAGTCTATATTTTTATAAGATCCCCAGTTGATTCATTTTATCAGGCAAGTTTGAGAGAGAAAGAGTCTAATCTGGTGACTCTCAAACTAGAGTGGGCATCAAAATTACCTGAGAATCTTAAAAATTCAGAGGCTGGGGCAACCTCCTGAGATGACTCTGATGCAGCCAGATGGATAGTCAAGCCCTGCTCCAACAGATTGATTGCCAATTTTTTAAAACATCACAGTGTTTTGCATATGGTAAGTACTAAACAATATTTGTTAAGCAATCACTCCTTCCAGAGATGTCTTCCACAAAGTCAAGTAGTAAAACCAATCATTAGAAGGGCTCTGATCCAAGTTGGGAAGCAGCCCAGAGCCCCAGTGGCTTGGAATCTCTCTGCTCCCTGAAAGCTGCCCCTTGTGGGAACTGTTGTCTTTTCAAGGCAGCTTGAAAACCACTGCTCGAGTTCATTCTTTCAAGAAGAGAGAAGAAAAACATCCTTAAAAGAAGGATGGACTAGGTGTTAGGAATTTTCTAAACGTGAGGGGAACAGAAATGAGACTAAGTCTTGGTAGTGATCTAAGGAGATCGCTGACCATAACAGGAGAAGTGACACATGTAAGAGGACTCAAATTTACACCAACACAGCTCAGAATTTTAATTTTCTACCAGGAGTCTTCCATCACCCAATCACGGCCATGGGTTAATGTTAGACTTGAAGTTTAAAAAAGAACTGGTGGTGTAGTAGCTTTCCCTGCCTCACTTAACCTCACTTAATAAACCTGTTCAGGGTCTCAGAGAGCAACTAACATTTTTACTTGACAGTAGAAAGTTATAGAACATTTCCCACAGTGTGGTCTTGTTTCCCAAACTACTATATTATAATCTCTGCAAGTGGGGCCAGGGCATCCTTCCCCCTCCTCCCCAGGGATTCTTAATGCAAGTAAGTCTGAGTGCTATTGCCTAAAGATACTTTTACAAGGACTTTGCTCTCTTCATATATTTTTTGTTACTTCAGTTATATTTTATGCCTGTTTTGGAAAGAAAAAGTAAATGAGAAGGGTTAAAAAAAAAAAAAAAGGAAAAAAGCCAGAGAAAAATTATGTGTGCATAAAGGCAGGTCAGGCACTCTCCACTTTCTATTTCTACTGTTAATACCAAAAATCAATCTTTTCAGAGAAAACTGTTGCAGAGCTACTTCTATTTTATGTTGGTCTTAACGCATCATCATAATTCTTGGAATACTGGCATTTTACATCTTCCTGAGAATTATGGAGAAAGCAAGGAATAGATAAAGAAACCATTTCTTATTGTATGGTCCTCAACCCTCCACTCAAGGCAGATAAATTACAGCTGTAATCAAGGGAAAAGTGCCAGAGAGTAGGCTGGGCTTGCTCCCTGGTTTGTGGTTACTTGCCTCCTATCTGAAGAAGAAGAAACTCTCTAGGGCAGTGGTTCTCCAAGTTCAAAGTGGGGTGCCCAACCAGCAGAACCAGCATCACCTGGGAATGGGTTAGAAATGCAATTTCTCAGACCCCAGTTCAGACCTAATCCCTTCGAAACTCAGGGTATGTAGTCAACAGTCTAGGATTCAACAAGCCCTCCAGGTGATTCTGGTGCACCCTAGAGTTTGAGAACCCCCAGTGAAGCACAAACCTGCCAAATACAGTTGTCAGCAGCCACCCAGAGAAAATACAGGGAAGGCCGTTCTGAGGGAAAAGGCAGCTTCAAGCAATAGGCGTTTGTGATGTCTACGGTAACTACGGTTATCTTACAAATTCCCAAACTACCTTTCAGACTTGAGGCAAAGTTCTTCTGTTGTTGCTGTTGAGGAATGGCACATTTAGCGACACCTCCCCAGAGAACATATTTGAACCTTCCAGGTACTCCACCCCCAGTGTATAAAAACTGCACCTCCCTAACTCACAGTCAGCAAGGAGAGGGGAACAGGGAGGTATGACAAAACTACATGGTGAGGAGTCTCATCAGTGGGATTACTGAGAAGGGCAATTAGAGTTGATTCATCGCTGAGTCTTACCTACTCTGACGTTTTAGAATTCTACATATCTAATGCTTATATAGTTATGCAAAGGGACCAAAAGGATCAATTTTTTACAATAAGGGGAAAGAAACCAACATTTATTCAGTGTTTATTAGCCAAGTATTGTGCTAGGAATTTTACACATGTAACACTTCCAAGAACCCTATGAGAAAGGAACTGAAGATCAGAGTGGGTAAGCAACTTAAACAAGGTCACAAAGCTGGTATGTAACTATAGAAGAACTCACACTCTTTCCACCATACCAGGATCCTCTAGGTCTGGAACTGTAAATACAATATATTATGCAGAAAGATATTAAGAGGGCAATGGAAGGCAAAACAAGGGAAGAAATGGAGGAGAGCAGATGAGGTGAAGGCATCACAGATAACAGAGAGGGCAAAAATCATCCAGGCAACCTTATTAGCTACTGCGTGATGCCATTAATGAAGTTCCAAGATAGAATATGAGAGAGATTTCCAGACCTGTTCTTCTCTCTCTCATTTTCCTGTCTTAGGAAGGACAGGCAGATAATTTTTATACTGCCAACATTTATTAAAATCTATTATTGCCAGATGCTATGTAAGCATTTCTAATGTAATATATCATTTACTCCTCACATTAACCCTGTGAGATAGGTACTATTCTAATCTCCATTTTATAGCTGAGAAAATCAAGGTTTGGAGAGGTCCATTGATAAGTGGTGGAAAAGAGGTTTAAACCAGGCAGTCTGATATTTGACTCCAGAGTCCATGCTCTTTACCCTAACATCTTCCAGGATCATCTTTCTTCGCAGTTATTCTGTCCAGATTTGCACTTCTTCCATCTTGTTCTCCCTTTCTCTTTCTCCCTCTGTCACACACACACACACAAACACATACAACGCTGCTTCTCCTGCTACTCCTTTCTTCTCCTTTCCCCTCTCCTTCTATAAAAAAAGATGGTGGGGAAAGAACAAAAGAAAAATAGAAAGAAGAAAAGAAGATGCTGGAGTCCGACCCACGCTGAACCAGTGTGCTCTCCCCTGAGTCACAGACAGCTGAGATGGCCCACCCCTGCCCTTTCAGGGCACCCTGGCAGGTCTGAAAGTAACCTGCCAGGCCATTCGCCTTCTCTCAGCTGAGAGAAAGACTTCACCATCCTCTTCCATTCCTCTCAGCTGCTCCCACTTCTTCCTCATCCCTGAAAAGTAACTCCACTCCCCACCAAGGCAAACCTCCAGAGCTTTGTCTACAAGGTCCTGTGCCTGGATTGTCTTCTGGACCACTCAGTCCCAGGTTCTTGCTTAAAAGCCTTAGATCTTTTATTCTGATTTCCACTGAGTCCATTTAAAACATTCCGCTTGCATCTACAAGGGGTTTCAAGTTAGTGAGTTTATCTTGGGTCCCTGCTTATCTGAGTTATCGGAGCTTCAATGAGCAAACCTGCCAGGCAGGGTCTTTGGAAGAAGAGGGATGGGCCACTGACTAGAGCGACTGAGATCTGTAGAGCATAAAGTGCCCGCGGAGGAGGAGGAGAACCCAGGAAGAAGGGCTGCAGGCAGGCAGCCGCGGCCACCGCAAACATGGCACATGGAACCAGGAATTAATGTGAGGAGACCGAAATGCGCGGAGGACAGCACTAAAACCACAGCTGGGGTGTGGGATAGTAGGGACAACGTGAGATTAAGCTAAACAAATGGCTAGCTGAAGAGCTGTGTGTACCAACATATACACCCTTACTTGCACACTGACACACAAACACATGCCGCTCCTACCCTGAAGCATCTCTTTGATTCCAGCTTATTCATCCTCAAACTCATGAGCAACCAAGCAGCTCTTGCGGAAAGCACCCTGGCCTCGTTTGCTCAGTCCAGGCTGCTGTACTGAGGATTTCACAGCTGCGCTCGCTCCAGGCCAGCTCCCTACTCTGTGCCATGTTTCTGCTCAAAACAACCCATTCAAGACTCTGTCCTTTCCCCCAGACAGAGATACTCTCATTTGATGAATCTCCCTGAACTTTCTGAGCAGCCTCCATTGCCACTCCTTGGAGGGGGCCACTGAGACTGGGGGTGGGACCTAGGGGTCATTTGGAAACTCCTAAGCATCCCTTTCCCGACTGCCAGCTCTCATTATCCTGACCCCTCTCGTGGCCTGCCTATAGTTCTTCCTTCTACCTGGCAGCCGCGACAGCCATGAAGTGGGTCTCCTTCCTTATTTTCTTTAAAGCCCCATTCTTCTGCTGCCCTGGGCAGGGGACGTCTCCACATCTGTCCTGTTCCTTTTTCTAGGGGCATTATCTGATGCTGGAGTCCACCCACCCTCTGCCCTACCTCGGGCTCTTGCCTCTCAGCCTCCCTCTTCCTTCAGAGGGTGGGGGCAGGTGGTATAGACATCTACCTACTCTGCTTAAAGGAGACCATTGCCCTCTACACCCCTCCACCTTGCTTTGAACACCTCCTAGGTGTAAAGGTCACCTGTGTGGTCTTTGGAAAAAGAGGAAAGGCAAGTGAATCATCCTTAGTAAAGGAAGGGCAGCAAGGCAGTCCCAGGATCCACATCACCCACAGGTCTCCCAGCTTCCCTGTCCTCCTACACTCTTGCTGTACTTGTTCACCTCGTCCAAGCTCTTTCCATTCACACTAACCCCAGTGCAGGGACTTTAGGGACTTTATCCTTCTGTCCCACACAGCCCTGAATCAGCCTCCTCTTCCTCCTCGTCATCCTAATCAGCTGCTCACTGATATGAGTAACTGCACGATCATGGTTTAGGTGAAGAAAATGAAGCTTCCTGGCCAGAGAACAGCATGGCCACCTAGTTAAGGCCTGTTCTTTGGCATCAGAGAGCCTGGGTTTGAGTTCTGGCTCTGTGAACTACTAGCTGTGCCATGTGCATGAGGAACCATGGGCAAGCTTCAATTTCATCATCTATGAAATGGGGGAAATAATCACCTCACAGGACTGTTAGGAGAGATCACTGGCATTATGTAGTAAACACATAAAATGCCTAGTGTATTAACTGAAAAAATCATCAGTTTTTGGTCTCAGAAGTAGGAATCAAGTCTCAACGGTGACTTAGCGATTTTGAGCCAAGTGTTCATGGAGTCGAAGGGCCTGAAGTTTTGGATACCTGGATTTCAAGGTATTGGTGCTACATAAGGTCAGTCGACTGGTGTTTTGGGATTTCAGCTACCCATCTTTGAAGGAAACATAAAACGCCAGCTCTCTGCATGTCACAGAGGGACTGTGAGGATTGAGAAGGCATTTTTTAACAAGTTGTTTATAGCATGGTCCTCTGCTAGAAATCTAATTCAGCCACCATCTAATACCCCTCAAAATATCATTGTCAAAATAAATTAAATTAAACTAAATTAAATAAATAGCATTGTCTCTTGTTCAGAGGAAAGTTACCCCATTCTCACTGTCAAAAGAGCCTTTTTTGTCACTGCCCTGGGGATCTTATTGAGTGGGTGACCGATGACAGTCAGTGACAATTATATGTGAGAGGACAGTCCCTCGGGCAGCCCCGCCTGGGCTGATCCATCTCTCAGTGCCCCAGCAGGCCCAACCAAGAACACAGTGGCATGGAGAGACTTATTTCGGCTAAAAGGGACACGGAGCACTGTAACCATAGGTCCCATATTCTCTGGGCGTGTCACCATTGACATCATTTCCCCCCAATAATGGTGGACTATTAAATGTGTCCGGAAAGATGATTTCTATGCCTTTGTAAGATTTCATAATCAAATCAATTCATAAATCTGAAAGAAAAAAATCATTTGTCAGATTATCTGAGCAGAATACCCATCAAGAAGGTATAGTCACCACGTTTCCAGATAATGGTTTACTAAAAGGTTGAAGGGCTAATTATTTCTCAAGTTGAATGACAAAATCCCAACAGGCAGCTTTGTCTATAAGCCCTGCCGCTGGTGAGTCAGAAGCGCACTCAGCCCCTGCCTCTCCCCTTTCCAGGAGCTGTGATTTGTTCGGAAAGAGTGTGCCGTGGGAGGGGTAAGGGGAATAAAGGCAGGCACCCTGTTAGCTCGCTCTCAGTGGAGGCTTGTGTTTACGCATGAAGTTCGCTGAGGTTCCTGCGTGCGTCTCCTGAGAGGAGGTCGCCCCCTCTAACAGAGCATCACAAATAGGGTGGGGGCGGCGGCTGACGGGGCCACCGCGATGACAGCTGAGCACGCCCTCCGCCCCGCAGGCCCAGCGAGCAGGTTTCACAAAGAGAGGGGGCGGGAGTGGAGGGGAGCGAACTCCACAGTTCGCGGGCTGTTTACCTTCCCATAGATCCACCGTCTGAAAAATGTCAGTGGTCCTGACGCCGTAAATCTCCGCAGCTTTTAGGAACTGGGATATCTGTTCCATCTGCTTAAAAGCCATCTTTGACTCCGAGATCTTCGGGATGGGTTCTTGTCCCGGTGGGTATAAACTATTTATCAGTTTGCACAGAACCTGAAGGAGGAGAAGGGGAGACAGAATCAATGCTTTCCTTTGTATTTGCAGGCCACTAAAGCAAGGTTCATGCTGCCCCCCTCCCTCCCCAGGCTTGGGTCACCAGGTTTGGGCATGTGCAATGACAGGCCTCAGGAAGGCCTGGCTCAGGGCACTGTGCCCACTGCCAGTCTGAACCCCAAAGACCCAGATGACCCCACCCCCAGGCTGCCCCTGCCTGGAGCCTGGGAGCTCCCTTCCTTCCTTGATCTTCCCTTCCCTTTTTTGGGTGAGGCAAAGAATGTTTACAGATAGGGAATGACATGGGACAGGAGGAGACGACATGATTCTAGACTTTCAATGGAAAGATGAGTTAGTGGCTCCTGGAGGTGAAAAGAATGATGGAGTCTAAAATTTCATCTATCAAGAGGCAGATCATAATCAGGCTACAAGATCTCATCTCATATGTTCTAATGAGGTGTACGAGAATCTGAACTGGGGACTCTACTCCCAGATACCTATAACCCAAGTCCTGGGAAACCAAACAGAAGCATGGGGGTAACCGTTATGTAACAGTAAATCACAGTCCGCAGGAAATGTGGGCTCGTTTGAATCAGCAGAACTTGCTGTCTTGGAACCCCCAAACACACACATGCATCTGTCCAGAAAATCGGTTGTTAAATAAGAATTCCCTTCTGTTTCACGAGGACCCATCCATTCAACGAACAGGCGTTGAGCAGCGCCTCCCAGGAGCAGGGCTGCAGAGGATTAGGAAGGCGGGGGTTCCACACCCTGCCTTTGTTTTGCCATCTAACTAACCCATTCCCCAGGGAAGTAACTGTCTTGAGGTGAGCTCATGCACCAAAAAGGTTGGGGAGCTCTAAGGAAAGACATCTCGATTCTCTTTTGAATAAGCAAAAGGGCCCCAAATTTGCCAACCACTCAGAAGGAAGCTGCGGTGTCTCCCCGGAGTGGAGAATCCTGTAAGGTGGCTAGGGAATTGGGCAGGGAGCCCAAATCTCGCAAGCCTTCTTCCGAAGAAAGGAAGGCTTTCCCATTCCCGGTGAGGCACAGAGCAGCCTCAACTGAAAAAGAAAGGGCCCTGGAGGGTTTCCCAGCCCACGGACACCGGCAACAAAGATCACCGCGGGCCTTACCGTCCCGTCCATTAACCATTTCTGAAAATGGGTCCTGCCGGGAGGCGGGTGCTCTATGTCCTCGGCGCACTGCAGGATAATCCAGTCCACCAGCTTGTTCTCCAGGTCCGCGTCATACTTCTGCTCGATCTTCTCCTGCACCTCTCGGCTTAAGCCGTAGCTGGGGCCGCGGTTAGCCATCCCTGGAAGAGAAGAGAGGACGCGCGCGGCATCCACACAATAGCAGCAGCAGCCCCCGGGCTCCTCCAAGCGGGGCTGGGATGAGGCTGGGCCGCCGGGCCGAGCCGCCGCAGAGCGGGCAGCCAGCCGGGCGTGGTTTAAATCAAAGAGCCAATGGAGCCAATGGGGGTTTCGCCTCCGAACGAGAGAGAAAAGCGCAGGCACGCGCCAGTGACTCTAGAATAAAGCCGGCGGGTCCGGGGGGACTGGCACCGCCCTCTCGATCCCGCCTATCAATGAGATGAGACGATGCACAAGGACTCACGATCACGGCTGGACGCGGAGGCGGCAAGGGGCCTGGGTGGTGGTCCCCGCGCTCGGGAGCGCTTTGCAAAGGCAGAAACCCTAGGCTGGGGAAAAGCCGGGAATTAACAGGCAGAGGGGGAGGCTGCCTTGACGTCCGGCCGCCGCTGCTGCATGGTGCCTGGAAGAATGGCACACTGATGTGATTTTCTCAGGGCTGAGGAAGGTCACAGCAGGGCCGTTGCTAAGAGCTGTCCAAAAAGCTAGCCCTGCCTTGTGTCAGTCCAGCCCACCCGCCTCCCTCCCGCAGAGAGCTCCTTTCTCAGCTGCACAATTCATCCCCTCCTCGGGGGAGTCAGGCTGATTGGATTCGAGGCCAGCACACAGCCGCACAATGGATCGCGGGCCTGGGGAAGGGTCCACTCTGCCGACTGCCCATCTGTCAGGAACAGCCAAACCGTTTTGCCCCTACCCTGAGGAAACGGTTGTCTGTGGTGCAGGAGGCGAAGCCCCAAGAATGGCAATCATAAACTTGTTCAGCTGCCAGCCCATTTCGTCCTGAAACTTCCATCCTGGAGGGAAAATGTGCCTCAGTTTAACCTAATCAAGGGCATGTAGCTTTTTAATATCACTTTAAACCAAAAGTCACTAAGAGAAGTTTGGGGTTTTGTTTTGTTTTTGTATAATTTCAGTCTTTTGTTGTTGTTTTTTTAAACATTTATTTATTTATTTTCCCCGTTTTTGCTGTCTGTGTTGTCTTCTCTTTTCAATTTCTCTCCTCTAGGATTCACCAGGATTCAATCCTGGGGATCCCTGATGTGGAGAGAGGTTCCCTGTCACTTGTGCCACCTTGGCTCCTGGTTTCTGCTGTGCTTCACTTTGACTCTCCCCTTGTCTCTCTTTTGATGCAGAGTCATCTTGCTGCGTGACTCACTTGAGCAGACTCTGGTTCAGCATGCAGGCACTTGCACAGGCATGGTTTCTCTTCTTCTTTTTCACCAGGAGGCCCCAGGGATTGAGCCCAGGTCCTCCCATATGGTAGGCGGTAGCTCTATCATTTGAGCCACACCTGCTTCCCAAAGAGCAAGTTTTTAAAATTAAGCAGAGCTTACTGTACTAACAAACTTTGAAGTAGAAGTTTTGATGGATTGTAAAATTTCATCCTGCTCATTTCAATTCAGGACCATGAACGCACAACTGCTTCAGTGGTAACTGAATCTTTGGCATGAGCAAACCGGACCTCAGGAGGAATCGTTAGGCCTAAACGAACTCCTTAAGAGCTTGGCAGTTTGTCTCCCTAGACTTAGGGGTAAAGATAGGTGTTATGTAAGTCTCTGGGTACTTTTCATGATAAAAATACCCAGTACTTTTTTTTCAGTTCATTTCTTCATTCAACAAATATTTTACAAAGGGCTTAATTGTGCTAAGTTCTGTGTGAGGTCTTGGGGATGGAGAGAGAATAAAGTAGAATTCTTGCCTCTGGATAGATTGATAAATTGACTCAGGCACATTAGATGAAGCAATTCTAGTTCATGGGATGGTTGTCTTTGTCCCTGTGGAAAACTGATTAGAAGCTATGCAGGAAATGACTCCTCAAATTATATATGTATTGAGAAAAATCTTCTGTCAGGCTGGAGCCTGGACTAATGAAAATTTAATTACTTACTAGATATGTGAGTGGTTTGCCTGAGAAAAGACTCGGTGGTCAGGAATGGAAGGACTGAGAGAGAGATCTCTGAGAGACCAAGAGTTTAAGAGAACCTGGAGTGTTTAGGAGAGCAGTGGATTTAGAAAGAGACAAAAAGGGCTGACTATGCAGTGGAATCAGCTGGAGCCCTAGAGACAAGAGAACTGTCTTTAGGGACTTAGAACTTAGAGAAAGTGTTTAGAGCACACAGTTTGTCAGCAGAATTATGGAAGTCACTGAGCTGCGTCTTGAGTGGCAGCAAGAAGGTCAGTTTCAACGTGGAACTAAGGGGATGGAGGCCCAAGTGGAAAGCGTTAAAGCTTCTTCGCGGCTGGACTAGCTCTAAGGAAGATGTTGGTCTGAGATATAAAGTTAAAAAGTAACTTTAGAATTAGAATTCCAAAAGATGTACATTTGCTTCACTTCTGGTCGCAGGCTGTGTTGTATATAACTTTTGTACCCAAAGATTCTCTTCTATTATAACAAAAGAGCTGAAGTCTTTAAGCAAATGATTGACCCTATGGTTCTGTAGAGATACAGTGGCAAATAGGGGCAAAGAGTAGAAGTGATCTGAAATCCGGAGGAAGTCTTCAGAGAAAAAACACCTGATAACCTGGTGGCGGAGAGGGGGCTGAGTGGAAACTGGCTCAACCCAACATTTACTGTCTGCCTTCTAGTATCACAGTTAATTTATTCAACTTTATTTTAAGGGTCTATGTAACAGATACAAAAATAAACAAGACATGGCAACATGGTCCAGTGGCAAAGTTAAACTTGTAAATAATAAATGCCAGCTAGGTGTCATGCTAAAATATGCATAGTGTATTCATCAAGGCACACTTATGCGTAAGAAGCAGCCCAAGGGAGTGGGGGGGAAAGGTTTATAAATCAGATGACTTTAAATTTGTGTCTGGAAAGATAAAAAGGTGTTTGCTAGGTAGATCGGGTGAGGGAAGAAGGGAGTGGGGAGTGTTGCAGGCAAAGGCACGTAGAGATGATTCTGACTTATTTCATTAAGGAAGGTGAAAACATAGTATCATCAAAGTATAGGGCTAAAGGGAAGAAACACATGGAAAGAAAACGCTGGGATGTCAGGTAGATTGGAGATCATAAAGTAGTATGCTTGCAAGTACCTATGATTAAATTTTTAAGAATTAAAAATTTAAAAAATTCTATAAATATTTTATTTAAGTGAAGATTAAATATATACCTCCAATTCACCACTTCTTATTTATTTTGCTTTTACTGTTGCCTATGCTCTTGAGGATATCTGTGTCTATCATAGCTACATGGTGTAAATACCATATAATGGTGTGCTACTGGGCATTTCTTCCCAACTTCGTGTTCAGTGATGTCATAGAGGTAGCTTGAAATCAACCATGGTGGAAGTATTTATACCAGAGATGGCAAATACTTCGAATCAGAACCTTTTTTCCTGGAAAGCAAATTGTTAAACCTTACCACTGGATGTACATATCAAGCAAGAGTTTGTGCTCTTTCATAGGGAAAGAGAGACATCAGATCTAATTTGGGTGAAGGAAAAGGAAATGGTTTGAATGACTCCTGAACTTGTCTTATATAATATTGGCACAATTCAGAGTAAGAAGACACATACAAGGGAAGTACGTTTGGGGAGGAAGGTAGTAAGGTTTGGACTTCCTGAATTCAAGAGGCCAGAGTTAATCCTAGTTTATCAGGCAGTTGATTTTATGAGTCTGGAGCTCAAAAGAGAAATCCAGATTGGAGAAATAGACTTGGAAACCATCTGCTTGGAGGTAGTGGTTGAAACCATGAACATGCATGAAGTTGCTCAAGGAGAATGAGGAAGTAGCATGAGAAGAAGAGTGCCAAGGACAGAAGTCAAGGGAATATTAACATTACCAGGTGGGCCAGAAGGAGGAGCCAGCAAAAAAGTGTAATGAAACATGGTCAGAGAGGTCTGGGGATAAATAATGTCAAAACAAAGCTCCTAACCTCAATGGACCTTTGACAGAGAGAGAGGTTGGTCTACAAACTGAGAACTTCAAAGCAGTAAATTTTATCATAGAAACACGAAGGGAGTGCTGAAAGAGCACAGAGGACCCAGCAACTTCCTGGAAAAAAGAGATGAGAATGAGTCAGGAAATGTTTCAACTAACAGTAAAAACTTGAAAGGCCCAGGAAAAGGGAGAGTCAAAATGGGAAAGGCTATTTTCCTCTAAAGACACATTTGGTTAAAGAAATGCCTACATTTTTCTAGGTGTATTCTCTAAATATACTAAAATGACCAATTTTCAACAAACCAAGTTATATATAATACATGATTATATTTCTAAACTGTTAACTTTTGATCTGTATTTAAAGGAGCTCTTAAAAATGTATTCGATTTAAATTCCACTCACCCTCTCCAAATTTAGTGGATATTTGAATATCCATTTGTGGGACTGTTCTGGGAATGGTTATGTGACAAGTTATGTTTTCCTTGCTGTTTCCCCATGCTTTATAAAACTCAGCCTTGCCCAGAGCTCTTTTCCTCCCCTCTTCCACACAGACCTTTCTATTGGTTGTTAAGAGAAGAGCATATTGCTAGATTTGTCTCTGGAAATGCCTCTAAGATTCAACAAATGCAGCAAAAGCAAAATATATTATGTGGCCTCACTTAGCCTTTCTTTCCATTGCCATTTGCCTTATCCCTTTCTGTTGCACATACTGAGCTTATTTAGAGATATCAAGTTGTTTCTTAAACATGACAGGAGGCGGGTTGGGGAGAGGGTTATATGGGAACCTCTTACTTTTTTTTTTTTATGTTTTCTAATGTAACGTTCCTTGTGATCTATTAACTTTAATTTAAAAAAAATAAAAATTTAAAAATTAAAAAAAAAAACTTTGAAAAAAACAAACCAAAAAAAACAAGACAGGAGTTCCAGAGTGTAAGGCATTCAGGGTCTGCTTGCTCTTCAAGCATTTTCCATGTCACTGAGCACATGGCATGGAATGGTTTAAGAAAAAAATAAGATTTGGGAAAAGCATGGAAAAAATTAATAATGTACTAGCATACACTAAATCTCACTGATCTGAACTCAGTTCATTTGGAATTTGTGATGTGAACCTATAGACAAAATTTTGAACGGTTTCTGTCTCTTGATAGTGAAGTCCCCCTCCCCTCCAACCTTTTTTAGACTCCTGATCATATGAAAGCACACTGTAACATTCCCATTCCAGCTTGGATCTTGAGGTTACAAAAATCAAACCCATTTAAGCTTTAGCAGCCCTACTCTCTTCCTTGTCTTCACTTTCCTGCCTCCATCCCCATGGATTATGTCGTTAGTTTCTCACAATGGACTGTGTCTGCCCATAAAGGTAGTGCCTCCTATGTGTCAGACATTGTTCAAAATGTGTTGCTTCCTCATCTACTTAGTCCTTACACACTATTATGTCGGTTTACATCATTTTACAGAGGAGGAAACTGAAGCTCAGAGAGGTTAAATTGCTCAGTCACAGAGCTAGTAGGTGGTGAACCAGGATTCAAATCTAAGTTTCTGCCCTTAAGCACTATGCTATACTGTTGCCTCCACATATACACTACAAATCTCTAATCATATTTATTACATTTCATTATAATTGTTTAACCCCAGAAAACTCTCAGAGCCCTTTCCTCTTCATCTAATAATCCTCAGACCTAGCAGTGTCCAGGCTAAGCAGGCCTTCACATTTTTCAAATGAAATAATAGTCATCCTGCTGTTCTCTATCAACCACACCAGCCCCAGCACTGTTGCACACAGATGATTAATATATTTTTGATTTGTTAATGATTTTTGTCCAGTATAAAAGATAACCCTAGGCTGTAGTTTTATTGCCCTATATATTAACCAATTTTGTGTCTGTGTTGGGGTCCCCACAACCACCCCTAGGTTTCATGATTGGTTAGGAGGACTCACAGGGTTCTGTATATAATTATACTCATGGTGATGGTTCATTATGGGAACAGGATACAAAGAAAATCAGTAAAGGAAAAAGGCGTGTGGAGCAAAGTGTAGGGAAACTGTGTGCAAGCTTCTAAGAAATCTCTCCTACTGGAATCACATAGGATGCATGAAATGTTCTTCCAGGGAATCTTGAGACTCGGCACCCAGCGTTTCTTATTGCGGGCTGGCCACATAGGCAGCCTCTAACTGCCAAAATTCCAGACTCCAGAAGGAAAGTAGGTGTTCAGCATAAACTATATAGTCTATAGGCACAGTGGGACACAATTCAGGTAATGGTGGAACCCTCCTGAAATCCAAGGTCCAAGACGCTAGTCCAAGGGACAACCTGGTAAGCAGGACCTTTCTAAGGATAGTAATCAGGCCTATTAGGTCAAATCATTTCTGTACAGGTTCTTACCAGCAATTTTATCCCAACATTCTTTCTTCAATGCCAATTAAAAACTCAGTTTCTTGAACCCAGATTCATGCTATTTCCCTCATTAATGAAATAAATCTTTGACACATGTTCATTTCATAAATATGAGTCATGTTTTCAACTTAATAAAAGTTTTACCTGGACAAACAATTTAAGCAGGCTAAACAAATTCCAGCCAAAATTAATAGTTAAAAATACCACCTCAATAACACCAGGGCTGACTGCACAAGTTCATCTTAGTTATTAATATACACACACACACACACACACACACACACATATTTTCATTTCATATTTTTTACTGATTCTATACTTTAGAAAGCCCTCTGGTTTAGGTAGCAATAATTTGGCTCCATGCGCTTAAGGCATATATTAATGAAAAAGGAATGCTTCTGAAGGTAGGTAATAATACATAAAAATCAATTTGCTCTTTAGTTTTACTACCAGGATATGAGCATGCTACATCATTGCTTATGATGAAATTTCCTCATTTAATGTAAAACAAATAAGCCAAAACTTAGAAATAATATATTTCCTTTCTAACAGTATAAAATTTTGAGCCCTTGAAAAAAGTAAAAGCTTAATTAAATTCAAATGTAAAATGAAGTATATAATTTATAAAGTTAACACCCTTATTTTTTTAACTTTATTATGCTTCAAACATTTCTTCAATCATTTCAAATTTATCTCAATCAATATTTACTGTTTTTGTGAATTGCATTTTTAAATCAGAAGTAATAATCTTACAAATCTCCATATATAATGGTACCAAACAAAACAAACAAACATTTCAAGCTTTCTTGAATAATTCTAAGTATACTTAAGAGTTGGCACAGTTGGCATAGGGCAAGAAAGGTAAGCATCCCTTGATTACAAAAAATAGAAAACATTTTAATGAAAACATCAAGGACTGAAGGAAGGAAAAAAATTTCCAAACAATAGTACTTTCTACACAATTTGTACCATTTGTGCAAATACATCATTAAATAAATACTCATGTGATATTTACAAAATAGAGGTAAGAGGAAAAAAACCTTCTAATGTGTTAGGGCTTTTCATTGTTATCTCTCTTTCAATATTCTGGATACATCAGTTTACACGGCAACTAAAAATGTGATTCTAGTCAACTAGTCTACGCAATAAATACGAATGTAATTCACACTAATGTTGAAAGTTTATCAATTAAGTCATCAATAGTGTAAACAAGAAGTTGAATATCCGCTTTTTCTTTCATTCGGTGATCGCTATGTTTTCGGAGGATGACATCCACATCTGGGCTAACTACTCGGTCAGCGACCTGTATGGATGTATGCCACGGGACGACGTCATCCTTCATACCATGGAGCAATCTTATGGGGCAGTTCACAGGAATAGGGCTGTGTAACAAGCAGTGATGTGCAGCTTCTTTAATGAAACTGTACTGGACATGATAAGCTCCTTCAGCATATTTTGATGGCATTGCCCACGTGCCTTTCATCTCTATTTCCATTTTTTCCTATTGGGAAAAATGAGGAAAATGAAAGTATTTATACCACATTTACACCTGCAATATATTAAATTATCTAAGAAAAGCAGTCCTTGAGAAAGAGATAAGAATTTTCAACATCTAAATACTTACTATGTACAAGGTACTTATAAAGTATTATCTCATAAGATTCTTATAGTAGTTCTCGTACTATTTTTACAAAACAGGAAATTGAGATTTAGGGTTAATATCATGTTTAAAGTTCAAAGCTAGTAATTGTTGTGTTTAGGGGTCAAACTCAGGTTTATCTAACTTTATCATCTAGTATTTAAATCAGGTATTGCCTCACCCCAAAAAAAGGGACAATGAAGGGAGGGAAAAATTACAGTAATTCCTTGGAAACAGTATAGGTAGCACTCATAGTTATATAAAATCAAGCTTAGGATTAAAAATTGAATAGACTTAAAAATCATAAAACTAAAATACCTATAAGAGAAGTAGCTAAATGGGAAGGGAATCAGAGAAGAAAGGGAAGAATCAGGATTGAACTATAAATGAGTAATTAATTACACAGTGGTAATTGTGGGACAGTCATACATATACATAGTCATATAATTTTAGACTTAATATTTTAAAAAATTATACTTTTTACTTTCCTGAGTTCCATGGAATGAGAAAAAATTTGTTCTGTTTTGAATGGCAGTTTTCCAAATACTTCCTGAAAATTGAACAATGGCATCATTTCTACATATATTTCCTTAAGATGAAATATCAGGCATACTTTCATTCTTGAAGAATTCCTACTTTTTAGGTTATAATTTGTTAGTCTTAAATAAAATAATTTTTTTTAATTAAAAGAAAACACTAATTATAGAAAAAATGTTAAATACAAAAAAGTCTAAAAAGAAATGTCACCTATAATCCTACCTTATGGCTAGAACTACCAATAATGTTGTGGCTATTTCCTTTCAGTATTTTTCTATGCATGTTGGTTCTTATATACGCAATATGTAAAATACGTATCTGAGAAAATACATTCATATTCAATTTTCTATGCTGCTTTTATTTATTTAGGTTATACAGTTGTATGTTTTTAAAAAAATTCTATGAAAATGTTTTTTTGGTTTTATTTTTTTGAGGTACTGAGGGCAAGGGATTGAACCTGGGACATCATATGTGGGAAGCTAGCGCTTAACCACTGAGCCACATCAGCTTCCCTGAGTTGGTTTTTTCATCTGTTTTGCTTGTGGTTGTTTTCATTTTTTTAGGAGACACTGGGAACTGAACCCTGGATGGGGTCGGAAGCTCAAAAACTTGAGCCACATCCACTCCCCTGAAAAAGTTTTAAAGGCTGCATAACATAGTCCACTGTAATCAATGTAAGATAATTAACTTCCATGAACATCTTTGAACATAAATATTTATGTGTATATTACAGGTTCTTTGGAAAGATTACCAAAATCTTAACTAGTAATTCAAGGTATGCATAGCTTGCAACCATATAATATGAAGGACATTTCCGACTAGAAAAACAGGTGGTTAACTTACTAAGGATAAAGGAATATACTAGCAAAGAAAAGCCACATATGACATACTTGAAAATTTTTTAAACAAAATTTCAATTAAAATACGAGTTTTCCAACTTCAAATTGCTAATTTATTACAAATATGAAAAGTAAGAATTTTAAAAATCAAATATGTATGCTATAATCTGTAGGTAATTAAAGATTTTAATGTTCAGTATTTTTTAAAATTCAAAAAGGATTTGAGTCAGTGAAAAAACTCTCAAAGCTATACTTCTACATGTCCCCAAATCATTTGAAATTAACAAAATTCTAAAAACCTGTACAATTTATGACTATTTTGATATCATGGATTCTTTGCATTAAAAACAACACATGAACCAAATATTTAAAGCAAAAATATGAAATTATCCTCAAACTACTTAACACTGCTCCTGAATTTGTGTATTTTTCAGTGATTAGAACCTTATTTCACTGGTTTTCACCTTAAATGGGAGCTATGCTAATTGCTGAGACGCAGAATTAACAAATGCTGCATTTAAACACTCCCCCAACTAGCTCTATTCTCTGCCATTGAATTGATTATTGTCTATTTGAGGAACAAACTTCATTTAAAAAATGTATATGTCCCAAACCCTCAAAACAAGAAGCTCAGAAATAGCAAAAACAGCATTATGCAAAGAAAATGTACAGTATTAAGTTTTACACCAAGAGAAAGCTATGTCGAAGCCCTCTAGTGGCCAAAAGAGGATATAATGATCAGAGCCAATTAGAGGTAGGTCAAGTTCCTAGGCACACAGAGAAATGCTGGGTTTTAACAGACCTAGGATCATAAAAGATGGTGACCCCCACCTCACCCCACCCCACTTTTGCTCCTTGACATTGTGAGCACTAGCTAATTTTGGGGGGAAGAAGGAATAGTGGTCCTAGTGTCCCTGCTCTTTCCTTACTCATGCCTTTAAGTCCACCAGGGACCAACATGATTTTGTTAACAACCATTTGAATATCTAAATTAGGATTAACAGAGATGTGCCATGATTTGAAAGACATAGATCTTTTCAATCACTTAAGGGATATGTATCATATTTTCACTCTGAGTGATGTGGCCACACACACATAAAATTAAATGCTATTTACCAATAACCAAATTTGTTTAATCAATTCCTTTCCAATCTGCCATGTCTTTGAGTTAACCTCCTACATGAGAAGCACTGCAGTTAGGTTTTACTGAGTTAGAAGACAGAGTAATACAACAAATGAAGTAGCATTTGTGACAGATACTGGGTACAAAAAGTTAGCAGCATGGGACTTTCAGGGAAATGGTGTCAAAGTATGTAGGCAGAGTCTAACTCTCACAAAAAAAGAGCAAAGAAAAGGCAAGGACCTATCCAAGGGCACTGCTTTGGATATATATAGAACGGGGAAGCGCTCTGCATCATCCACGAGGTAACTGGAAAGATAAAGAAGCCAAAGAAAAACTGAGTTGCTCCCCTCTGTGGCTAGAAACTAGAAACTGTACATATACCCTGCCCACAGGGCAAATAGTCTCAGTGGAGGTCCTAGCTCGAGCCCCCTGGGAGGAAGAGGGGTCAGACGGAGGGTGAAGAGTGGTATCTTTGCAGTGAGCTTGCCAGCTGAGCCCCCTTTGAATCTCAGAAGGAACCTCAATCCGACCCAACAGGGAGAGGGGAGGACCTGCTCAGAGGAATTAGATTAGAGAGGGGGCGAAGACAAGTGCTTAATAAGCAGGGCTCCGGCAAAACTGGTAGAAGTCTAACCTGCCTGAGGGAAAGCAGGTTGATAGAGCCAGATAAGCTTTCTGAAGCCTAATTACCTGTGGAGCCAGTTAAGCTCAGTAGAAGAATTCCTGCCTTGCATGTATGAGATCACTGGGTCTCTTTAGAGAAGTGATCCAGAGTGTGATCCACTGGGTTATCAGGCACCCAGCTGATACTTTATGACAGGGAACACAAAGACATTTTTTGTTCTGGGTTTTTCTGGATGTTATTTTTCATTTTTTAAAGGTTCCTGTTTTTTTTCTTCTCTTATTTTACTTGCTAAAACCTGGTACAGCACCTGAAGAGGGCAGGCTGCAGGGTGACTGATGAATACTGGCAGCCTGAGAGTGAAGCAGGCTAGTAAGATAGGGAATCAATAGACGGATCTGGAACCTGACAAGAAGTACACGTGGACATCAATGGCTGCTGGAAGACCCCCATCCCCAAGATTCTGCTATCCAGAACAAAGACTTCTTCCTGAGCTCCCTCTCACTTCTTCCTGAGCTCCCTCTCACTTCTTCCTGAGCTCCCTCTCCCTCTCCCTCTCCCTCTCCCTCTCCCTCTCCCTCGCGGGAGCTCTGTCTCCCTCTCTCGCGCTCTCTCGCTCTCTCGCCTCTGGACCCTCTCGCCTCTGGACCCGTTCCTGCCCTCTGTGCGATGCTCTCACCATTCTTCCTCTGCCATATGGCTACGCAAGTAAAACCTGGGCATTTATAACCTATAATGGGGAATTGTAATCTATAAATCAGACCTCCTTATCCCTTTTCACCCCCTTCCACTATACCTGGGACCCTTGCTCTGTTATTTTCTCCCATTTCTCTTCTCTACCTACCTGAATAAATGACTGGCCTAACTCACCTGGCATGCTCTTGAAATTAATTTCTGCAGCATAGCCAAGAACCTCAATAAAATTTGGTAACAAGAGGCTCCTTTGGGGTCCAGCAGGGTAAACTGTTTTAGCTTGGTTGTGTTTTTTTTAAGTTGTTGCTGTTTTGTTTCTTGTGTTTTCTCTTTCTTTCCTTTTTCTTTCTTTTACCTATTTTTTCTACCTACTTTCTTTTCTTTCCTTCATTGTTTAAATCTTCTGTTTTAGTTGTGTTTCTTTCATTCACCTTTTTGTGTCTGGTCTTCAAGTTTTAAATTTTTATTTCTCTCTTTTTTTGTTTTCTTAACTTTTTCTTTTTTTCTTTTCCTCTCTTCTCATCATTCCGGCCTTTTAATTCATTCTATATATTTTTCTCATTTTGTTTCTTGTTTCATTTTTTCTATTCCACTTTTGCATTCTTATTCCTTTGTGCTGATGATTTTTTTACTCGTGTTATTATTTTCCTAGGTCTTGTATGGTTCCTCTTCTATCTTTTTAAAAATTATTACTGCTGTTATTCTTTTTCTCTTCTTATGTCTTTCCTTTTCTCTGGTACTAACTTTTTTCCCCCCAAGGGAACACAGGCAACAGCAAGGAAATAGAATAAGAGGAGTGAGGTATCAAAGTGAAACCTTACCACACACAAAAACAACAAAATAAAATCCTAGAGTACGAAGAGAACTAACCAACTGAATAAGCCCATCAAGACAGACGCCTAGACACCAATAAAAAATTACAAGCCATACTGAAAAACAAGAAGACATGACCCAGTCTAATGAACAAATTGAAAAACAGGAGGAGATACAGAACATGGAACAACTAATCAGAGATATCCAAACGAATATCATGAATCAACTTAACGAAGTGAAGGAAGAGAATAAGGATATTAAGAAGACACTGGGGAAACGGACTTTGGCCCAGTGGTTAGGGCGTCCGTCTACCATATGGGAGGTCCGCGGTTCAAACCCCGGGCCTCCTTGACCCGTGTGGAGCTGGCCATGCGCAGCGCTGATGCGCGCAAGGAGTGCCGTGCCACGCAAGGGTGTCCCCCGCGTGGGGGAGCCCCACGCGCAAGGAGTGCGACCATGAGGAAAGCCGCCCAGCGTGAAAAGAAAGAGCAGCCTGCCCAGGAATGGCGCCACCCACACTTCCCGTGCCGCTGATGACAACAGAAGCGGACAAAGAAACAAGACGCAGCAAATAGACATCAAGAACAGACAACCAGGGGAGGGGGGGAAATTAAATAAATAAATAAAATCTTTAAAAAAAAAAAAAAAGAAGACACTGGGAGAACATCCTGAAGAAACTGTAAACATACATTAAAAAAATAATGGTGATGAATGGCACAATGCAAGAAGTCAAAAATACACTGGAAGCACATAACAGCAGATGTGAACAGGCAGAGGAAACACTCAGCAATGTGGAGGACAGTTAATTTGAAATCAGACAGTAGAAGAGATAGATAAAAAGAAAAAATCCAGCAAGAATTTAGGGATTTGAATGACAACATGAAATGCACAAACATATGCAAGATAGGAATCCCAGAGGGAGAAGAGAAGGGAAAGGGGGCAGGAGTGTTGGAAAAAATAATGGCTGAAAATTTCCTCTTTTGAGGGACATGGACGTACGTGTCCAGGAAGTGCAGTACACCCCAAACAGTATAACTTCTAACAGACCTACCCTAGGACATACACTTGTCAAATTGTCTGATGCTCAAGAAAAAGAGAGAATACTGATAGCAGCAAGAGAAAAGAGATCCATCACCTACAAGGGAAGTTCAATAAGATTAAGTGCTGATTTCTCATCTGAAACCACCGAGGCAAGAAGGCTGTGGTATGATGTAGTTAAGGTGCTAAAAGAAAAAAACTGTCAGCCAAGAATTCTGCATCCAGCAAAGATGGCATTCAAAAATGAGGGAGAGTTCAAAATATTCCCAGATAAACAGAAACTAAGAGCGCATGCCAATAAGAAACCTGCCCTTCAAGAAATACTAAAGGGAGTGCAGGTTCAAAGGAAAAGCCAGGACAAAGAGAGTTAGGGGAGAGTACAGGTAAGAAAATTATTGGTAAGAATAACTAAAAAGATAAAAAGAGAAATAAAAGCAACATATGGCATACATAAATCTAAAGAAAATATGGCTAATGTAAGTAAACCTTGACAGTAATAAGTCTGAATGTTAATGCATTAAAGTCCCCAAACAAGAGACACGGATTGACAGAATAGATGAGGAAATATGACTCATCTATAGTCTGTCTACAAGAAACTCACTTTAGACCTGGGAATGCAAGGAGGTTGAAAGTGAATGGATGGAAAACAACTTTACATGCAAACAATAACCAAAAACGGGCAGGAGTAGCTATACTAATATAGGACAAAATAGACTTTAAGGGCAAAACTATTGTAAGAAACAAAGAAGGCCACTATATATTAATAAAAAGGGTAATCTATCAAGAAGAAAGAACAATCATAAACATTTATGCACCTAACCAGGGCACCTCAAAATACGTGAGGCAAACACTGGAAAAACTAAGTGGAGAAATGGATACCTCTACTATTAGAGTGGGGACTTTAATATACCATTATCATCATTAGACAGAACATCTCGACAGAGAGTCAATAAAGAAACAGAGACCTTGAATATTACATTAGAGGATATGAACCTAACAGAACATTACCCCCAAATACAGCGGGGTATATATTCTTCTTGAGTGTACATGGATCGTTCTCCAGGATAGACCACATACTAGGCCACAGAACAACTCTCAATGAATTCAGAAAGACTGAAATCATACAAAGTAATTCTCTGACCACAATGGAATGAAGCTGGAAATCAGTTAAGAGACAGAGAACCAGATTAGGCACAAAGTTTTGGAAGTTAAACAACACACTCTTTGACAATCAGTGGGTGAAGGAGAAAACTGCAGAAGAAATCAGTAACTATCTTGAAACAAATGAAAATGACAACACAATGTATCAAAACCTATGGGATGCAGCAAAAGCAGTGGTGAGAGGGAAATTTACAGGCAAAAATTCCTACATTAAAAATGAAAAAAAAAAAAAAGAGCTAAAATCAAAGACCTAACAGCACACCTGGAGGAATTAGAAAAAGAACAAACTAATCCCAAAGCAAGTAGAAAGAAGGAAATAAAGAGTAGAGCTAAATGAAACTGAAAATAAGAAAGCACTAGATGGGCAAGAGTCTGCTGTTTGAAGACAACCTTAGAAGCGCACTGGATTTAGAATCAGAAGACCTAGGTTTGGATCCTGGCTCTTTCACTTACTACCTAGGCTGTGTTGTTAAGTCAGCCTCTAAGCCTTAGTTTTCTGTGCCAGTTAAATGTTAACTTAATGCCGACATCACAGGGTTGTTGTGAGGATTAAGTGAAAGGATTTTTTGTGAAAGTTCCTTGTGAAATCATTCACTTGTCAATAAAATTGGATAGAAGAGGTTTAATAAAAAATTTTAAAAAGCACTAGAAATAATAAAATCAAAAGCTGTATATTTGAGAAGATTAATAAAATTGACAAACCCTTAGCTAGACTAACAAAAAAAGAGAGAAGATGCAAATACATAAAATAAGAAACAAGGAAGGGGTATCACCACTGACTCCACAGAAACAGAGTATCATAAGAGGATACTCTGAAAAATTGTATGCCAACAAGATGGATAATTTAGACAAAATGGACAAATTCCTAGAAACACACAAGAAACCTACAAAGAAAGAAGAAATTGACGAACTCAACAGACCAATCACAAGTAACAAGATTGAGTTAGTCATCAAAAACCTCCCAACTAAGAAGAGCCCAGGACAAGATGGCTTCACAGGTGAATTCTACCAAACATTCTGGAGAGAACTAATACCAATCCAGCTTAAACTCTTCTGAAAAATAGAAGTGGAGGGAACAATGCCTAACTCATTCTATGATGCCAACATTACCCTAATACCAAAGCCAAACAAAGACACCACAAAAAAGGAAAACTATAGACCTATCTCTCTAATGAACCCAGATGCTAAAATCAATAAAATACTTGCTAATCATATTCAACAACACATCCAATGACTTATACACCATGACCAAGTGGGTTTCATTCCCAGTATGCAAGGATGGTTCAACATAAGAAAATCAATAATGTAATACACCACACATTAACAGATCAAAAGAAAAATATCACATGATCATCTCTAGCTGCAGAAAAAGCATTAGACAAAATATAGCACCCTTTCCTGACTAAAAAACACATCAAAAGATAGGAATAGAAGGGAACTTTCTCAAAGGATAATAGTGTATATATGAAAAACCCACAGCTAGCATCATATTCAATGGTGAAATCCTAAAAACTTTTCCTCTAAGATCTGGAACAAGACAAGGATGCCCACTGTCACTGCTTTTATTTAACACTGTGTTAGAAGTACTTGCTCAAGCACTTCAGAAAAAAAAAAAAAAAAAAAAAAAAGACATAAAAGGCATCCAAATTGGAAAGGAAGAAGTAAAATTTTCACTATTTACAGATGACATGATCCTATACATAGAAAACCCTGAGAAATCTACAACAAAGCTTCAAGAGCTTAAAAATTAGTTCAGAAAAGTGGCAGGTTATAAGATTAATGTGCAAAAATCAGTAGCATTTCTGTATTCCAAAATGAGCAATCTGAGGAAGAAATCAAGAAAAAAATTCCATTTACAATAGCAACTAAAAGAATTAAATATCTAGGAATAAATTTTAAAGATGTAAAGACTTGATGCAGAAAACAACACAATACTGTTAAAGAAAATCAAACAAGACCTAAATAGATGGAAGAATATTCCCCGTTCATATAGGAAGGCTAAACATCATTAAAATGTCCTACCCAAACTGATATACAGTTTTAATGCAATCCCAGTAAAAACTACCACAGCATTTTTACTGAGTTGGAAAAGCTATGAAATTTATTTGGAAGGCTAAGGGGCCCCAAATAGCCAAAGACATAGTGAAAAAGAAAAATGAAACTGGAAGAATCACACTATCTGACTTTAAAACATACTCCAAAGCTACAGTGGTCAAATTTGCATAGTATTGGCACAAGGACAGACATATTGACCAATGGAACAGAACTGCGAATTCTGATATAGATTGTCGTATATACGATCAACTGATATTCGACAATGCCACCAAGTCCACTCAACTGGGAGAGAATAGCCTCTTCAACAAATGGTGCTTGGAAAACTGGATATCCATATCCAAAACAATGAGAGAGTAACACCATCTCACACCTTATACAAAAATTAACTCAAGATGGATCAAAGATCTAAATAATTTAAGAGCCAAGACCATAAAGACCTTGGAAGATAACGTAGGGAAGCATCTATAAGATCTTGTAGTAGGAAAGGTTTCATGAATTTTACACCCAAAGCATGAGCAATGAAAGAAAAAATAGATAGCTATTAGGGAAATGCAAATCAAAACTCCAATGAGATATCATCTTACACCCATTAGAATGGATGCTATAAGAAAAAACAGAGGACTATAATGGATCTGGAGGAAAGGTAATCCTTATCCACTGCTGGTGGGAATATAGAATGGTACAGCTATTGTGGAGGACAGTTTGGAGGTTTCTCAGGAAGCTAAGTATAGAACTGCCATATGATTCAGCAATCCCACTGCTGGGTATATATCCAGAAGAATTTATATCAGGGACACAAACAGATATATGCACACCCATGTTCATAGTTGCATTATTCACTATTGCCAAAAGTCTGAAAACAACCCAAATGTCCATCAACAGATAAATGGATAAGAAAATTGTGGTATATATGTACAATGGAATATTACTCAGCTGTAAGAAGGAATGCAGTATTAACACATGGGATAATAAGAATAAATCCTGAAGATCTTATGTTGAGTGAAGTAAGTCCAGCACTGAAGGACAAATATTACATGATGTCACTCATATGAATTAAGTAAACTGAGTTAGAGTCTGGAAGATAGGTTTACAGAAGGCAGAAAGGGAGTAGAGGGTTGTGAGCCAATGGCCATATGGGCAAAATCTATAAGGTGGAAGGGTGTAGCTGTGCGGTGGATGGGATGACAGTGGTACAGTGATGCTATTGGGTTAGGTGGTGCTGGTCTCTGAAGGGGGTAGGGTGGGAGATGTGTGTTGGACTATCCAAGGAACTAAGGGGTCAGGAGAAGGAGCAGATGAATTTTGGGGCTCTGTGGTTAACACTTCAACATTGGGAATGTTCTTTTGGGAAATATGGCAGGGCAGGGTTACTGGCATGTGTGGGGGACATAGAGGACAGGGTACACCTGGGGCAGACTTCTATAGAACATATAAGTGTTCATCTTGTCACAGTGTGTGATATCAGTGTGTGGAAACCCACACAATAAACCAGACTCCTGGGGAGTCCTGCTATGTTCTCAAATAGAGGGGTAAGAGTCTTTCAAGAACATAACCAGTGCCTAATAAAAGAAAACAGACCAATATGTCAAGCCCTCAATATTTTTCCAAGTTACAGTGAATCTTATTCTTCAAAAAGTGAAACTTAGTGGTTACCGAGGGGAGGGGGAGGGAAGAAAAGAACAGACAGAACACAGGGCATTTTTAGAGCATTAGAATTTTTCTACATGATCTTGCAATAATGGATACAGGCCATTTTAAACTTCATCAAAATTTATAAAGGTGTACAGTCCAAAATGTAAACCATAATGCAAATCACTGACCATGGTTAGTAACTGCTTCAATATTTGTACATCAATTGTAACAAATGTACCATCCACAAGTAAAATGTTATTAATAGAGGAGAGCAGAAAAGGGCAAGGGTGTTAGGTATATGGGAATTCCCTATATTCTGTATGTGACTTTTCTATCGCCTAAAGCTTCTTTGAAAATAAAATGTAAAAAATAAGACACTGGCAGAATATACTGAAGAAAATGTCACCATATATGCAAGACAACGGATCTTACAGTAATGAAAGACAAGTCAAAAAATATTTTTTTATTTCACATTTTTCAATTTTTTTTTTTTAAGATTTATTTATTTAATTCCCCCCCTCCCCCGGTTGTCTGTTCTCTGTGTCTATTTGCTGCTCTTGTTTCTTTGTCCGCTTCTGTTGTCCTCAACACAGGAAGTGTGGGCGGCGCCATTCCTGGGCAGACTGCACTTCCCTTCGCGCTGGGCTGCTCTCCTTACGGGGTGCACTCGTTGCGCGTGGGGCTCCCCTACGCGGGGGACACCCCTGCGTGGCAGGGCACTCCTTGCGCCCATCAGCACTGCACATGGGCCAGTTCCACACGGGTCAAGGAGGCCCACGGTTTGAACCGCGGACCTCCCATGTGGTAGATGGACGCCCTAACCACTGGGCCAAGTCCGTTTCCCGGTATTTTTTTTAAACTATCACTATTACTTCATTTTCCCATTAATTTTATTTGGTTGCTTTATTAGTTTCATGTTTTAAGAAGTTTTGGATCACAGAAGGGTCACAGTGTGGCAGGGGATGATGGTGTGGGGTGTCAGTGATGGGGGATGCATGGAAGGAGGTTCACCTAAGGCATATGTTAAGGCATATGAATGTGTTCAAGTGTTCATGGGGCACTGTCATAGTGGGTGACTGAAAGAATATCCAAGTGTTCATGGGGCACTGTCATAGTGGGTGACTGAAAGAATATCCAAGAATAATGAATTCCCATCCTAGGGACTCTGCCATATTCTCTAATGGGACAGCAAGAATCCCCCAAGTCCAGGGGCAGTGCCTAGTGAAGGAGGATGGACCATTGTGATAGGCCCTTGGTATTGATGTCTGTACTTATGAACGTTTTATTTTGAAATTGAAACTTAGCCTAGTATTATATGTTGCCTAAGAGTTAACCCCTGAGGGCCTCCTTGTTGCTCAAATGTGGCCTTTCTCTAGGCCAAACTCAGCACAAAAATGCATTACCGTCCCCCAGCGTGGAACATGACTCCCAGGGATGAGCCTCCCTGGGGCACTGAGAGGTTATTAATAAGCACCAACTATCAATGCACCTGGAAAAAGACCCTGACCATAAGGGGGAAGGGTAAATACAAATGAATTATAATGACTGAGATTTCAAAGTGAGTTAGGATCATTCCAGAGGTTATGCTTATGCATATCTCAGCAGAATCTCATTGACTGCTAAAGTAAATATTGACTCAAATAGTGAGGGTCCTGAGGACTCTGGAGACATCCAGACACTATAGGCAGGGCAGACAGCTCAGGAGTTTGGTACCCTGCCAGAAGCTCTATTTTGGAATTTATGCCCCTCAAACTGAGTTGAACTCATTTGTGGTTTCCTTACACATGCCTCTCCTGTCTCTTCAATTTGAACCTACAGTTAGTACTAGCCTTGATAGATACATGTCTAAGAGACTTAAATCTTTGGGCTGTCTATGTGCCAGCTGAACCCTGAATCTTAACAGATTGGCTCCAGTTCATTGGACTTGCCCAGGACAACTCACAAGGAGATGATGATGGACAATGCCTATCCCAAGGATCAGAAAGAGTCTGCAACTGCAAGACAGTTCCATCCATCTGCCCCATGGGATCTAAGCCCCCTGTCATTTGGAGACAGAGTGGGCATCACCATCCCAGAATCCTCAGGATTACGGAATGAATGATGGACTAGAGTAGACTGACTGTTATTCTATTATAGATTTATTGTTATTGCAGCAATGGAGAACTTTTATCACTGATGTGGAGGCAGTAGGCACCGGAGGTTCTGAAGGGAGGGAGGGAAAAACAGGTGTAATATGGAGGCATTTTCGGGACATTGGAATAGTCTTGAATGATGCTACAATGACAGATACAGGTCATTATATAATTTGTCATAACTTACAAAATTTTGTGGACAGAGTGCAAACTATAACATAAGCTTTAATCCATGCATAGTGGCAATGCTCCAATATTTGTTCATCAATTTTAACAAATGTACCACACTAATGAAGGATGTTTTTCATGTGGGAAAGTATGAGTGGGGTAGAGAATAGGGCATATGGGAATCCCCTATATTTTTTATATAATATTTATATAATCTAAAGTATTGAAAAAAAATTTTTTTAAGTATTAAAAAAAAATTAGCAGCATGAGGATACTGAGCAACCACATGAAAAACAACCAATAAAATGAAAAGAATTAAGAATACAGGAAAGTACCAGAAAGGGCAAATCTGACTATGCAAACAATGCCATTTCTTAAGGAGCGGAGCAGAACAATGTGAACTAAGAAGAAACTTAAAACAGATGGCATATTGCACTGCTATTAATGCAAAAATCTTGAGGCAAAAGTCAGTAATATTCTATTATTCAACACTATATCTGCTTTTTCTTCTTCTTTTCAACCTTTTACTCTTCTACTGATTAGATCAGCGGTTTTCTAACTTTACCTAGGGGGCTTGTTAAAACACAGATGGCTGGGCTGTACCCCGAGTTAATGGTTTAGCAGGCCTTGGGTGAAGCTCAAGAATTTGCTTTACTAGTAAGTTCTCAGGTGATTCTGATGCTGCTTGTCTGGGACAATACTTTTTGAAGCATTGCATTAGACTGTTTTCTCTTTCTTTCCTTTCTTTTATTTGCTATGCCTCAGGCCTGTCAGGATCTTAGCCCTACAGGTGAAATTTAGAACCTAGGAGAAAGATGCCCAAAGAGAATTCACATCATTGCAAAACAAAAAATAAGATACACAGAAAGTTAATAGCTGTTACTCATTCTTTCCCTGTCCTTGCAGACTACTGAAGTGCTTGAACATGTCTAAAAATATGATATAACAAATTAGCTACTTTCCTGGTTATTAGAGAAACCACATTTCTACCATGATTTGCTGAAAAATATGCAAACACTAAAAACCACTTTTTAAGAAATATGAAAATCAGGAATAGAAAAAGAATGCCAATTAAGTGTCTAAGCCTGCAATGGTAAATCTCATCTCCTGTGTGCCAACTCTGATTGACTGATAGCGTCTTCCTGGACAGCTGTGCTTAAAGATCTTAGGCTGCTTTCAGAGTAAAAAAAAAAAAAAGTTTCATAATTGATTAGCCAAGTCTAAGATGGTCTTAAGAACAGGTACTCTTCAGACACTGCATGTCCTCCCATGGCCCACTGGGTGGACTGTGGGAGAGTGTGGGCTATGATGTGGACCATTGGCCATGAGGTGCAGCGGTGCTCAGAGATGTATTCACCAAATGCAATGAATGTCTCATGATGATGGGGGAGGTTGTTGTTATGGGGGAGGAGTGGGGTGAAGGGGGTGGGCGGTATATGGGGACCTCATATTTTTTGAATATAACATTTTTTAAAAATCGTTTCAATAAATTTGAAAGAGTTGAAATCATAAAAAACAAAAACAAAAACAAAACAAACCAGGTACTCTTGCCCAAATGCCACAAACTAATAACATGAGGTACAAAAAGAGAACACAGTGCGTGATTCAAGTAAGTAAAATGTGATTAATAAGGAAAACATTGCTAAAACAGAATTTTAAAACTAATGTGGCCCAAAGAAAATGAAACCTTAAACAAGATGCCCGATAGTTAAAGGTAGAAAATGAGAATGAACAAAAAAGCAGCTAAGACAAAAGATGGACCAGCGTAAGAAGTCCAAGGGCAGATAACACATGAACAAGTACTCAAAGAAGACTGATAGGATGTACACATTAAGGCTGCAGAAGTGACTTCAGACGTACCTCAACAGGAAGCTGATTAAACCGTGTCACTAGATCATCTGCAGCTGTAGCTACACCAACAAGAGCAACAACCTTTTCTGGCCGTGCAATTGCAGCATGAAGCATAAGCCATCCACCCAGGCTAGATCCAACCAATATCTAAAAATACAAATATGTACTGCTTTAAAAAGAAATTTATTTTTCTTATCCATAGGGGGGTAATTTAATTGAAATATAGTCACAGTTTTTTCTTTTATATACATGTGGCTCCCTCACACTTTTAATATTTGGCACAAAGTATAGTTAAACTATGATTACTTTTTGTTAAGGTATAGGCCTGTAATATAGCATAAATTATGAAATATAAAATTTGTACAATGAAAAGTAAAATGCTACTTACATTTTATTAGAAAATAAAAGAATAATTTCAAATCAAATATTAAGTTTATATTTAAAATTTAAAACACAACTAAATATATTTTCATATTTAAAGAAATAGCTTACATAAAGGTGTAGCAGACATCACCAATCCAGGGTCCAAGGATGGAGGAATAAAATATGGATTAGAGTGAACTTACTGGTATTCTACTTTGGAACTATTGTGACTAGTAATGGAAGAAACTGTAGCATTGATCTGGAGAAAGTGGCCAAGGTAGTTGCTAAGGGCAAGGTCAGTGAAGTAGAGATGAGATGTGGGGGCATTTTCAGGACTTGGAGTTGTCCTAAATGATATTGCAGGGACAGGTGCAGGACATTATATATCCTACCCACTGAATGTACCGGGGGAGAGTGTAAACTACTATGTAAACTATAATCCATGCAGTTCAGCAGTGCTCCAAAATGTATTTACCAAATGCAATGAATGTGCCACAATGATGAAAGAGGTTTTTGATGTGTGAAGAGTCAGGGAGTGGGGTGTGGGGTATGTGGGAATCTCTTATATTTTTTGTGATTTATGTATCTTAAAAAAAAGACAATAAAAATATATATATAAAAAAAGGAAAATGGAAATTAAGTAATTAATGTACACAGTGAATGTACTTAGTCAAATGCTACATTATTATTTATATCTAAATGAAAGGTAATAGATGATAAACCTAATCTTTTTCAAAGGCAGTATCTCAAAATATCTGTGAGACTGCATAGTATGAGGTCAAGGTATTGAATTCAAAATATGAATTTAGTCCTGAGATCAAGAAGTGCAAACATAATTAAAATGGGGAGTGTGTTGAGATAAATGCATAATATACACTCCCCTCAAATAAACAGTTTAAGTATCATTAGGTTATAGTCAAATATTTAACAAAAATAGTCACCTGTGGTCCTATAGCTAAGTCATCAATTATAGAAAGAACATCTTTTCTCCATTTGCCCACTGTGCATTCTTCTAAGTTACCACCTGAACTTCCAACTCCTGAGTAATCAAACCTGGAAAAGGGAAAAAATACATATATTGAGATAACTATATATTTGCTTCTCTGATTTTTAAGAAAGAATTTTAACATTCAACACAGTCAATATATATTTCAGCAAATTCTCTAGGTTCAACCTTCAATCATCCCCTATATGCAATCTCTTATATACCTCCTCCACTGTTACCAGCCTGGTCCAAGTCACCATCATCTCTCAACTGGACTACTCCAGTAGACTACTACTGAGTCTCATCATTTCCATTTCCACCCTCATTAGTCTGATCCTTTTAAATAAATGATCCATAGTGTGACCCTTTTAAAATAAAAGTCATGTCTTGCACAAACCCTCCAAAGGCTATTATCTTTGGAATAAAATTCCAAGTCCTTATTATGCTCAGGCCCTTGATTACGTTTCTTTTTTAAAACTTTATTTATTTTATTTAATTTTATTTTTTTTATGATTACCTTTCTAATCTCATTGCTTATTGCTTTCTCTCCCTCACCTGAATCCTCACTTTCCTTCCTGAAACTAAAGGAATATACCACCCATATTCCTACCTGGAGAATTACACATCAACTTTTCCCTGTGAATGGAATACTCTACCTCTACATATCCACTTAGATTGTTCCCTCACTTCACTCAGGCCTTTGGCTCAAATGTTACATCCTCAGAGAAGCCCTCCCTGACCAGTCAATCTAAAATTGTGCTGCTTCTATCATTCTCTATTTTCCTACCCTGCTTTACTTTCTTCACAGCACTTGTTGCCAGTTGACATTATTCATTTGTTGTCTATCTCCAACACTAGAACGGAAGCTCCACGGGGGGAGAGACCTTGTTTTGTTCACCTCTGCTTTCCTAGTACCTTGATCAGGATCTTGCACATGTATCTGCACATGGTAAATCCTTATATATTTAGTGAATTCATGGAAGGCAAAGAGGAGTCTGGAATCAAATTCATTATCAGGCTGGTATCTTAGTGCAGGTCTTTCTCACTTAAACCTAGACTATTAAAGCAGTCTCCTAACTGGTCTCTATGACTCTCTCCTGTCGATGAGTTGATCCACTTTATATCTGTCAGGGTTTTTTTAGAACATTATTTTGATATGGCATTACTTTCAATGGCTCCTCGTGACCCACAGCATAAAAATTTTAGATTTTAGCCTGTTTTTTTAGACCACTATATTTTGGTCAACTCAGATTGATCTTTTAATTATCACTTCATGGGAGTAAACTACTGCTTTAGCCATATGTACCAACTTGCTATTCCTAAAAAAAATGCTCTATAGTCTCTTGCTGCTGTTTCATTCTTTATACTGTTTCCTTCTCCTGGAAAACCTTGTCCCATCACCTTCATTATTAATATCTGCTCTTAGAGTCCAGTTCAAATTAACCCCTTTTTGGTGGAAAGGTTTCCAGTCATGTTGGAAAAAATCTTCCTCTTGTGAAACTTCTTCAGAATTTATTTTTATTAGTCACTGGAAATTTATTCTATCCTGCTTTCTAAGACACTTCTGTGTGTGTGTTATCTCATTATCCCCGTGAGACTAAGATGGTGGAGGGGAAATACCACTCTTATTTTTGTCTGCATTGTTCATAATGGTGCCTCACACACTGTAAATAATACAACTTACCGGCGGCGGACTTGGCCCAGTGGTTAGGGCATCCGTCTACCACATGGGAGGTCTGAGGTTCAAACCCCCGGCCTCCTTCACCCGTGTGGAGCTGGCCCATGCGCAGTGCTGATGCGCGCAAGGAGGGTCCTGCCACGCAGGAGTGTCCCCCGCATAGGGGGAGCCCCACGCGCAAGGAGTGCGTCCCGTAAGGAGAGCCGCCCAGAGTGAAAGAAAGTGGAGCCTGCCCAGGAATGGCACTGCCCACATGGAGAGCTGACACAACAAGATGATGCAACAAAAAGAGACACAGATTCCCTGGTCCTGCTGACAACAACAGAAGCGGACAAAGAAGACGACGCAGCAAATAGACACGGAGAACAGACAACAAGGGTGGGGGGGGGAGGGGAGAGAAATAAATCTTAAAAAAACGGAATACATACTAAATGACTAAAATTGGAAGGTAAAAGTAAAAGTTTATTCAAATATCAAAGCTTTCTTGTTTTTCTGATTCTTAAAATCTGGCAAAAACTAATAAGTGCTAGTATTTTTAGGCTACATGAAAAAAAGGGATATATATAGCATATACATACTTCCTTAGGCACAAGGGATTAAAAGTTACGGAGGGAAGGAGATGTGGCTCAAGTGATTGAGCTCCTGTCTACCATATGGGAGGCCCCAAGTGTCAAACTTGGGGCCTCCTGGTAAAGGCCAGCTGGACCACGCCCATGGAGAGGTGACAGCCTACACCCGTGGACAGCTGGTGCAGCAAGATGACCCAACAAACGCAGACACAGAAGACTAGGGAGCTGAGGTAGCTTAAGCAATTGAGTACCTCTCTCCCAAGTGGGTGGTCCCAGGATCCGTTCCTGGTGTCTCCTAAAGAGAAGACAAGAGGAGAAGACAAGCAGACACAGGAAAATGCAGTGAATGGAAACAGAGAGCAGAGAGCAAGCGCAGCAGGTAGGGGAGAGGGGATAAAATAAAAAATAAATCTTAAAAAAAAAGTTAAGGAAAGGAAGAAGAAATTAAAATTGTCTTTAGATTTGGAGTTAAATGATTATAGATCCTTGGGAAATAGGACAAGGCAGCTGCTGCAGTCCTAAGTCACAGTTACTGTTTCCCTTCGATCCAGGGTACCGAGAAGATAGAAAGAGGTAGAAGAGGGGAGAAAGACATCAAACAATTGTCCCTCCTTGTGAGGAACTGGTATTGCTACTTATAGTGTTTTTCACAGTTGCCCTCCAAATATATGGTGAAGACGTAAAATACTTGGGGAGTCCCTTCACAAAGGAAAATATAAACATTTATCTAATAGACTATAAGTGAAAAAGATGATTCACTTGCTGAACCCTTAGAACAACAGAAACAAAGATAATTCAAACATAATCAGTATTTTATGACTTTTAAACACAGAAACACACTTTTGTTCTGGCAGCCTCGATACTTTAGGACATAGTCCCAAATCTAGAATTTAAAACTATACTAGAAATAATGATGAGAGACTACAGGCCCTAAAATGTGTTGTATTCCTGAGCTTGACTCAGTCTAACTTTAGGCATGGTGACAGATATTAAGAAACTATTTTCATATGGCTATATGCACCATTTCTTGTATGAAATACAAAATGAAACATTACTCATTTAAAATTTAAACTTTTTTTTTAACTTATAACTCATTCTTTTACTGTTAAATGTAAAATAATATTTTAAAATAACATTTAAAAGATTTATTTGAAGGCTATTTCTTTTATTATCTTTTTTTTTAAGATACATAGATCACACAAAATGTTACATTAAAAAATATGAGAGGTTCCCATATACCCCACTCCCCACACCCCCACTCCTCCCACATTGACAACTTCTTTCATTAGTGTGGTACATTCACTGCATTTGATGAGTTTATTTTGGAGCACTGCTACACAGGATGGATTACAGTTTACATTGTAGTTTACATTCTCTCCCATTCAATTCAGTGGGTATGGCAGGATATATAATGTCCTGCATCTGTCCCTGCAATATGATTCAGGACAACTCCAAGTGCTGAAAATGCCCTGATATCACACCTCTTTGTCCCTCTCCCTGCCTTCAGCAACTCCCATGGCTACTGTCTCCACATCAATGATACAGTTTCTTCCACTGCTAGGGTCACAATAATTCTACAGTAGAATACCAGTAAGTCCACTCTAATCCATATTTTAATCCTTCTATGGTGATATCCACTCCACCTCTAAATTGAGAGGGGGCTTAGATCCCTCATGGCTGATGGATGGAATTCTCCTGATTGCTGTTGTAGACTTTCTCAGTTTCCTGGTGTGGTGGTTGACCATCCTCACATCCCTGTTAGCTGACCTGGGTATGTCCAACGAACCAGAGAGTAGGTGTTGCAACTCTGCTGTGCTCAGGGCCCAGTCGGCAATTTTAAAGCCAAAATCACAACAAAAGAAAATTGAGAAACTGGAGAATATACCACAAAAGATAAAATCTCTTATGAAGAGCTAAAATGCAATGGATAGTAATAGTGATTAGTTTGCAATAAAGTTTGACGAGAGCAATAAAACTTGATCAGTTTAGAAATTTATAGTGAAGAGCTATACTTTATAAAGGCACACTTTTTACTTTATATGTGTGGGTTACAGAGATATACTTAAGCTATATCCTAATACAGGATCAATTAATGACATGCACATTACTTAACCATGATTAATTTAAAAATATCCCTTTAAAAAGAAAATTTGATATGCACCCAAAATGCAGGAAAACCCACATTTTATCTTAAAGGGAAATAGGAACTAGTTATAGCTCTTAATTTCAATTTAAATTCAAGAAGTAGTAAAATGGCAATTTTCTGATGCAAATTCTTTCACAGGCAAAAAAGGAGAATGATGGTGATATTTCTGATATGATATTCTGCTCAGGCTATTTCTCTTCCTGGATGGCTCTTCCCTTCTACCCAAATCCAATCTATTCTTCAGTGTGCCTTTGTAAAGTCTTTTCTATCGACTTTTGTCCACTTTTATTCCTTTCACTATATGCAGTTAAAATGCTCTGTCAGCATTTTGATAAATATGTCTGCCTAATTTCTCATAAACATTTTATCTTGAATCCCCTCAACCTGACTGAAGGATTCTCACAGGCAAGGGCCAGGATTCATAATTCCTTTATACTTCACAGCAATATAACGCTAGAGAGTCTACTTGCAAAAGACAGTCTAGTCTTCAGAATAACATTTAAGTCATAAGAGATTTTAAGGGTACTAAGTGTGAAAATGAAATAACCTGCATTTGATAAAAAGGAATAAAATTAAATCTATATAATATAATTTCTGCTGACATACAGAATATATAAAGTCTAAAAGTTTTAGAAATAGCTATATTTTCAAGGGTGACTGAGTGAATGTGAGCAGAAACTACTCTTCTAAAAACTTAGATGAATGGGTTTTTAGAATGTAATGCTAGAAAAAAAATTCAGACATTATCTTTAGTTCAATCTCCTATTTTAGAGATGAAGAAATTAAGTTCAGTGTTTATTAGCTGACTTGCCTTGTTGCAGTGACTGCTAGAATTGTATGGCAGCTTGACGCTTTGGTGATCCCTGAAAATCATGCTCTTAGGGTTAATCCATTCCTATGTGTGTAGACCTATTGTAGGTGGGACCTTTTGACTAAAATACTTCAGTTAAGGGCCTTTGATTAGATTGTGTGACCAGGGTAGGTCTTAATCCTCTTACTGGAGTCCTTTATAAAAGGAGGAATAAAAAGCCACAGAGACTCACAGGAGTTCAGTGAGAAATGCCCAGAAGCTGAAATCACTGGCACAAAGAAGCTGAGAGGAAGCCACTTTAGCCAGAAGCCGAAAGCAATGAGGCCCAGAAAGGGGAGAGAGCATGAACACCACCGTACCCCCTGATTGCTCACAGCTGCAGCTCGAGGAAAGAAAATCTCCTGATGATGCCTTGACTTGGACACTTTTACAGCCTCACAACTGTAAGCTTTAACTTAATAAAAGCTTGCTGTAAAAGCCAACCCATGCATGGTATATTGCTCCCAGCAGCTTTTAGCAAACTAAAATATGAGTTCTAGAACTCATAATTCTTGAAATCCAGCCCCTGCTTTTTCTACTAAATCATACTATCTCTTCTGGCAAATTAGGTACTAGATAAATGACTGTTATAGGTAAACAGACCCACTTAATCAAATTATTTAACTAGAATATATGTCAGTATGAAAAATTAGGAAATGTGAAATCAAACTTTAGTTAAGCACCACATTTTGCTATTCATGCTTATACATATTCAGATAAAAGGAGTTAGGGAAAAAAGAAAACTCAGTGGCAACAGGAATTATACAATACTAATTCTACGATACTATAAAAGATATATATTACTTTTAAATACATATTTTAGAAATAAGGTTATGAAGTGACAATTAAAAGTCCTGAAGTCCCCAATGGAAAACCACAAAATAATGACAAGAGATTACAAGAAAGGTACAAGCATATCTCTTTGTTGTCCTATAGATTATTGCATCTAAAGAGCTTAGTGGCCACTAAAGTTCTTCTAAGAAGATGTAACATATCCTTTCCTGCAAGCATTGTCAGTGTGGCACAAAGGTCTTTTAAAAAGAAGCATTAGGAAAGTGGATGTAGCTTAACCAGTTGGGTGCCCACCTGGCACATGGGAGGCCCCAGGTTCAGTCTTGGCGCCTCCTAAAGAAGACAAGCAGGCGCCTGCACCCGCCACAATGAGCTAGGCAACACTAGGCACCACTGCAACAAGCTAGACACCACACCCCACTGCAATGCCTCAACAAGCAGATGCCACAATCCAGCAGTCGCCAAAGCCTGAGGGGAACGGATGTGGCTCAGGCCGTTGGGCACTTGCCTCCCATGTGGGAGGTCCCAGGTTTGATTCTTGATGCCTCCTGGAGAAGGCAAGCAAACAACAAGCAGACAGGCAAGAGAATGATTTGGGGGGGGGGGGAGGACGAGGGGCTGACAATAAACTTTAAGCATCATGATCTACACTCATTCACATTACTACAAATTCCACTTACCTGGATCTAAATCAGTACTTTTCCCTTAATACCATATTGCAGGATGAAATTTTACAGATCATTAAAATAATCTATAAAATAGTTTTCCATTGCTATGTTAAATGGTAGCAATATTTTCTCTAAAACATGCTGCTCCTACCTTATAAAGGCATGACCTAGAGATTTGCAGAATTCCTCTATCGCCAAGGCCTTTGTACCATTCATATTAGACAGATACCCAGGGACAAAGATGATGCCTGGACTTTTGCCTTTTATGTGCTTATAAGCCAGGTTTGGAAGGTCTTGTCGACTAAGGAACGAGAGTGATGTCTTCTGTCTGCAAGCTAAACAAAGTACAGAAAACATAAACTAGCATGCAAATAAAAAATTAATATTTTCAATTTTAACTTTAACTCATCAAATTATGTTAAAAACCCTTTTCATTTAATAGTCAAAACTAAAACAGACTTAAGTATTAAAGTCACAAGTCTGTGAATGAGATCTTGTTATAAATCATGTCAAAATAACCATTTTTGGGCAAGGTCCAATCACGATTCTTCCAAAATATACCACGACTTGGAAATTTCCAGGAAACAAAAGACAAAGACTTGTCAATAACGTTTTCTGGTCACTGCTATATCCTCTTCTCTAAATAATATCAATCAACATTCAGATTTACTGACACCAGCATCAATCCTCTATTTGTGAGATTTTCGTCTTTTTTATTTTTTAATAACTGAGCAGTTTTGCAATTTCAACTTTTGGTGGTGGGGGGAAGAAACAGGTTTGGACAATATACAATAGTATCATTTTGGAGTATGTTTCTTACAGGATTCTGCAATCATTGTGTTTTACTTGTTGGTTTGGCTTTCTGTGAATGGTACACACACGTATCAGTATAATTTAAATACAACAGTACAACTGGTGAATCTTACAAGGTATTCCATTTCATTGTTTTGAAAGATTTCCCCCTTACCATAAAATAATACTTGCTCTTTAACAAAAAAAAGTAAAAAGATATTTAAAAAATAAGAAGCCATTTATAATCCTATCTCCACCCTTAAAGAGATTAGGTTTGTATATTTCCATATTTTTCTAACCAAGTCATCTCTTTTTTAATATATTAAATGAAGATTTCTTCCACTTTCTTGTAATTAACTAAAATGTCTTAGTTCCTTCCATGTGAGGTGTTAAAGTTTTCCCCATTTTGGATTTCAGAAACTGATTTTTTTAAACTTAATTGCAGGCCTTAAGCTATTCCTTTACATGTAAGATTGTTTCAGAGTTTCAATGTATACAGAAATTTGCCAAACTTAAAGCTTTCAGTGAAAAGTAGAGGTAAGCAGAGGCCAGTTATGTTGCATGAATTATATATGTTCCAAAGTGTTATCAGCTCAAGTGTTCATTTCCTATTCATTCCCTTAGCTCAGGGAAATAATAATTCTTATCCTTCCAACACAGGAATTTTCCCCGAGAAAAAATTACAATTTTTTTCATCTTGGTGAATTATAAGTGGACAGGTTCTTAACCATAAGGAAGTATCATTGTACTAATGCTCAATGAATGTTTGCTAAATATTTGAAAAAGTATTATATTCTAGTTAATGATTGACATTCTATATTCTAAAGGGTTACTTACACATAACACGCTTTTTGGTTGTATACAATTAAATGTAAGTTAAACTGATTATGTATATTCAAAATTTCTAACTCAAAGGGGTTCTCCAGTGACATCAATTCCCATTCAAGCACCGCGCATCTGAAAGCCATGTAGTAAGGCTGTGACCCAAAGAGCCTTTTGTTTTTTGTCCAAACTCTAGTTACTTTTGTCAAGTTACAATTTTGGTCCTTTCCTGAGTGGGAGCATCGATCTCTACTTTTAGAAATCAGTCTTGTGAAAGCGTTTACACTTCTACTAAGAACGTGCCTCATATTTTAAGCCCCACATGTCAAGGGAAGGCAAGTCTAAGCATCTTAACACAAAGTCATGATCAGTAAATCCTTTGGAACCCGCAGAAAAAAAAAAGAAAGAAAAAGCAAAAAGGGCAAGTAATCAATCAAACGCCTATCTTAATTTTCCCTAATGTCTCAACGCAGGAGAGGAACGCGAACTGCAGAACCTAAACCCCCAGCAAAGGCTCCTCTCACAGCCTTCGCCAGAACCGTCCAAGCTCTAGAAATGGGATGCTGAGAAAGACGAAGAGCATTTTTGAATGGGGCGCTAAAACCGCCCTGGACAGGGGCTGACAGGATGTTCGAAAAAACACATCCCACTCCCGCCTTCTGGACACTGACCTGGTAGCCACCGAGACGCCCGTTCGTGCTGGCGTGCCAACAGTGCACTAAGCACACAGCGGGGACCGAAGGAAACGGCTGCCCAGCCCGAGCTCCGCCTAGGTGCCCAGGCCGCCAACGCAGTCACGGCCACACCCGCCATCTTCCCAACTGCCCCAGCGCGCCACACGATCCTACAGCGAAGCTCAAAACGCACCGGTGCAGAGTCTGCGCATGCGTCGCCAGCGGAAGCTGGCCGCAAGACTTTCTGGACCGGGAGAGTGCACAGGCGCAGAGCGTTCTCGCCTTGGTCAACCTTTCGCTCTTCTGCATAGGGAGTTTTTGCCTCTGACAGTTTGGAAGGTTTTGCTTGGTCCCGGGAGGCCTTCTCAGTTGACTGTTAGATATCCCAGGGCTGGAAACGCGAAGATGAACCGAATCTAACGTTCTTAAATGAGAAGTCATCGCATCATCCCGCGATCGCTTGGGAGAGAGCGGAAGCATAAAAGTCCCTTGGACGCTCTGACAGTTTTAACTTGTCTGGGAAACGCTTCCAAGATCTGACCTCAATCCTGCGTGTACGGATACCTGCAGAGGAATCGGAAAATTCACAGCTACTCCGCCCTTTTCAATTTGTTTTTGTTCTAGCTCTTTATGTGCCTTTTGAATTATTACATTATTCTAACTCCTGCCTTATGCTATAATCAGAAATAAATTCCGGATATGTAGACGATTTCAACGGAACGATAAAACTGAGGTTAGGATAAATTTCAGGAGCATATTTGTATAGTCCGGTAATAGAAGGGAATGTCTGAAGTAGGATAAAATCATAAAGAAGAAAAAGAATATATTTGGTTACAAATTTAAACATTCAATGGCAAAGTCACCTTAAGTCAAATGAGAGCTTAGAGAACATAAATTTTGCAGCATAATTAATACTGCCTATTTAGCCTGATCCTAGAAAAGACGAGAAAAAATATATATAATCCCAATAAAATTGGCCAAAGCCTCTGAATAGGCAAGTCATGTATACAAACATGATGTGGAACCTCCCTAATTGAAAAACGTGAATTACAAAAAATGAGAAATAACATTATAGTGTAAAAAGGCAGAAACATAAAGCCTACAAAGATCAAGAGGGAAGTAGTTAGACTGTCCCTATTTGCTGATGATATATTTGTTTACATTAGAAAATCTCAAGAAACAAACACTAACAATGATTAGAATAAATAAATTTAGCAAAATCACAAGATAAAATGTTAAATATGTAAAAAGTAATTGGATTCTTGTATACCAGCAGAAAAACAAATTGAAAAGTGAAATTTTAAAAAATCCATTTAGGGTAGAACAAAAAACACAAACTACCTAAGCTGTAACCAAAAATGTCCCAGACTTCTGCACTGAAAACCACAAAACACTGAGGTTGGAGAGATGGGTTGTGGTATCATGGGAAATTTTCTACAGGAAAAGTGAAACTTTTCCCAGGGAATAATGCCCTTTGCCTACTTACAAAAGTACCCTCACACCAGGAAAGGATTTACAGTCAGTATTCTTACTTGCAAACAGCAAAGATGACTCTGCTAGTTCAGGGAGAAGAGAAATGTAATAAAGCATATTAAGTAGCTCACAGAACCTCCAGGAGGGCCAGAAGCTATGCATTTCCGTCTCCACCACTGTGCTGCTCCTTGGCACCAATACTGCAGCTTGCACAGTGATGATTGTCCTTGGAAGGGGACAGCTCTGCTGATACTGCTCCAAAAGGGCCCAAAGCCTCCTCCATCTTCTTCACCAGAAGATGGATTCTGTGTGCCTGCTTACTTACATTGCTTCTGCTAGAATTAGTCTTGGGTGGAGGCTTCTGCTTGATAAAGTCTTGGTTATGTGCCTATACCCCAACTGCAAGGGAGACAGGGAGATTGGGTCTTAGCTTCTACTTGGGGAGGTTGGACCATTAACAGCATTTTCCCAAAGAAAGAAAAGGAATTAAAAATGCTGGGTGGCACAACGATGAAAAATATGAACTATGACTTTGGTGATGAAGTATTTAGTTGATTCATTTTGAAATGTCATATTCTTTGAAGAGCTGATCTTCAGTCTCGGCACCCACACAGAGGTAACAGGAGTCTATGGTTGATGATGCTCAGTACAGACGTGTTTAATGAAAAGGGGGCTTAACAGCTTGGAGTAATTAAGGTAGAGCCAGCAATGTTTCACACTAGCTGACACAAAGAGCCAGGTCACCTTTAAGGTGATGCCAAGGAACTCAACAGATTTCAGAATAAAATAGTAGAATCATTCTATCTTGGGTTCCCTACTGCCCCACCCCTAGAGATTTTTCTTACCTTTCTTGCCAGGAGGAACATACTGATGAAGCCATCCTCTGCGACTCCCATCACAGCCAGGAGTGAAAGGAGAGGTTTCTTGCCCGAGCAACAACTGCAGTGCCTTTTGTTAATAAATTGGGAATGAGAGAAGCTGGAAACACATAGCAGTGATCAGGATATAATAGGCAAACGAGTGTGGTGACAAGGATCTTAAGTTTTGGCTCAAGAGCCCAAGGGCCAAATTGGCCAGGAACTCACTTAACTTACCAGGGAAGGTACTGGCCAGAGCATTAAAAAAATAAAAATAAAACATAAAATACAAATGAGTTTTTATGACTAAGAGACTTCAAAGTGAGTCACAAAATAGGACGCTATAAGCAGGGTAGACAATCTCAGGAATTCAACACCCTGTCAGTGGGCCTTACTTTGGAATATACGCTCCCCAATAACAGAATTAGACTCATTTATAATTTCCCTACAAATGGCTCTTCTGCCCCTTTTATTTGAACCTATAATTAGCACTATACTTATTAAATATATATCCCAGAGACTTAAATCTTTGGTCTGTTCATATGCCAGTTAAGCCCTGAATCTCAGCAGAGTTCCATTGCTTACTCACCAGTTCAGTGGATTCATCCAGGACAACTAACAAGATGATAATGATGGACAATGCCCATCCCAGGAAGTGGAGTGTGTCTGCAACTGCAAGCAATACAGTTCCATCCATTTGCCCCATGGTATCTAAGTCCTCTCTCAATCGGAGACAGGGTGGGCATTACCATCCCCAAATCCTCAAGATTGAGAAATGAACATAAGGGTAGAAAGTAACTGTGGACTAAAGTAGACTTATGATTATTCCAGCAATTGAAGAACTTGTATCATTGATATAAAGGCAGTGGCCACCAGAGGGGAGGGAGAAGGAAGAATAGGTGCAACACAAGGGCATTTTGAGACACTGGAATTGTCTTGTGTGACATTGCAATGATGGATACAGGCCATTATCCATTTTGTCAAAACCTATAAAATTGTTAAGGGCAAAGTGTAAACTATAATGTAAACTATAGTTCTTGGCTAGTATGCTTCAATGTGTTCATTCCCTGGGGACAGGGAATAGAACCCAGGACTTCATATGTGGGAAGCTGGCACTCAATCACTGAGCCACATTGGCTTCCCTGAGTTAGTTTTGTGGTTTTTTTTTTTCTCATTTGTTTTGCTTGTTGTTTTGCATTGTTTTTTTCAGGAGGCATTGGGAACCAAACCCAGGACCTCCCATGTGGGAGGCAGGCACTCAACCACTCAAGTCACATCTGCTCCCAGGAATTCCCTATATGTTTTATTTATTTATTTCTCCCCACCCCCTCATTGTTTGCATTTGCTGTGTCTGTTCATTGTGTGATTGTCTTCTTTTTTTCTTCCAGGAGGCACCGGTAACAGAATATGGGACCTTCCATGTGGAAGGGGGGTGCCAATTGCTTGAGCCACCTCTGCTCCCTGCTGTGCTGTATCTCTCATTATGTTCTCCTTCTTGTGTCTTTTCTTGTATCATCTTGTTGCATTGGCTTACCATGCCAGCCCATTGCGTCAGCTCACTGTCCCACTCATCCTCTCTAGGAAACACTGGGAACTGAACCTGGGACCTCTCATGTGGTAGGCGGGAACTCAATCACTTGAGCCACGTCTGCTTCCCAAGAATCCTGTATATTTTTGATGTAGCATTTATGTAATCTAAAGCTTCTTTAAAAATAAAAAATAAAAACAAGTAACAAATGTGCCCACTATTGAGAGGTGTTAACAATAGGGCTGTATGGGAACTCTGTATTTTCTATGTTATTATCCTGTAAACTACTCTTAAAAATTGCACCAAACCAATAGAGTAGAGGTCTTACCCTCTAGGTCACTGGTTTTTCAAACCTAGCTATCCAGTAGAATTATTTTATTATCCCCATGTCTATTTTACACAAAGCTCTTGAAATAGAGCCTAGGTAAGAATAGTTTTGAAAGTCCACATGTAACTCTCACAAGAAGATCTGTTCTTCTATTCTGACGTGGGTAAGCTAGAAAAAAAAATCTGAGCTCCTTGAAGGGGAGGCTAAGAAACTTTGAGGAATGCTCTAACTATGCCTTAGGTGGGTCTTTCTCAGACACCTGAGAGTGTAGCCTGTGATGATTTCAAAGGCTTTCTGGACTCTGGACCACCTTTAAAGTAATTATTGGGGGCCTTAAGCATCAATGAATAAGGCCTTAGCTAGATTTAGCTTTACTTAAATGGTACCGTGGCTAGTGTAAGGCTTTGAGTGAAACCACTTTACTTATAATTTTTGAGCAGTGATTTGCACCAAAGCTAAAGGCAAAGGTTGGAGAGAGAAGCCAGCATTTCTTTGGATCTTGAGGACCATTTGCTGGTAACACACGGGAAAAGGTGAATAGTAGCAAAAGAATGAGTAGATCTCTTCTCTGCAAGATGTCATCCCAGAAACATAAAGCAATGGCAGCAAACTGACTTGAGGCCATATTCCAAAAATGCTAAGTTATTTTGCCTATTCTCTATGAGGCCAGTTGTGGATGCACCCCATAGGAACTAAATCGCTAAGGTGACACCCAATGCATGTCACCTCACCATCCCTAATATCCTACCAAATAAACTCCTCTATCTGTAGTTTTTGGATAATGGCAAATATTCTTATTCTTTCCCCACTTATTTTTGAAGGTCTTCTTACATTTTATGTGCAGCGAATGAAAAACCTAACTTGTCACATAATAGGAAAAGGACTGCACAAAAAATCAGGGAAACCCATGAATTTTCTGTATCCACAGTCATCAGTCAACAAATCAGGAAAAATTGGGGCTAGTGACAAGTGAAGATGCTTGTACTGACAGTGATGGGCTTGAAGTGGGCAAATCTACTCCACCCTGGGTATTTACTTTCAAGGTTGACTTCGTTAACTTACCAAGGAGTGAAAGGAAGTACTGTTGAGAGCAGTTTCTCTCTGCAATCCCCAGCAATAAGTGCATCAATGCAAAATGAGCAATAAGGTGTTAGATTTTGATGGGGTTTATCCCATTGTGTAAGCAATGGGAGTGTGATCAGAGATATTTCTAATTACTTCAGCTTATAAACTACAAATCAGCACATATCGATTTTTATGTAGACTCTACAGTTGACTTTCGATGATTAACCCATCCTCCATCCTGTTACCTAGAGACGAGTTAGAAATAGAAATGCGAGGTATGTTTATTTCCAAATGTGAAGTTAGGCCAACAATTTAATCCAAATTTAACATATTTTAACACACATATTTAAAAGGTTTACTATATCATGCAAGATATAAAGTTAAGGTAACTTTACAATCCTATGAAGAAGGTACAGTACAGAAATATTAAATTTCAACATTAATGTACAAACTTTTATCAAGTGCTTTTCACTCTCTTAGAACACTACAAGGTTGAAGGGTAACCTCTTAAAAGACTGATTATAAAAATGTCTTCTGAAATCATGATTTTGGCCTTCATTGTTGAAGGAAAATTATGCCATCCAATTGTAAAAATCTTACTATTACCAACATGTATTCAAACCACACTGCAAATTAAAAAAAAAAAATTGTACCCAATCAGGCCTGACAAAGAATTTATTTTGGGAGACACTTCTAGTCTAATCATTTCACCTTGTGCTAGTAAATGACATCATTATTTTCTATTTCTACTCATTTGCCATGTTTTTGGAAAGAGTACATTCATACTTACAAACATATGCAACAAGATACAACAGGATAATGGCAAATGAAAAACCATTATAAAATAGACTTGCCTGAAGTCGCTTCATTCAACAAAAATAAATTTAACTCTAAAAACAATAGCTAATTGAAAAGAAATACACAAGAAAATAATATATTACACAGAATGCTAAGTTGATCTTCATTTGCCTTTACATAGAACTGCACCACTCCTGCAAATAAGGATTTCAGTTGGTCTGTTCTTTGGTGAAAACAGAGTTTTGATTTCATAGTTATGTTGTATGAGACTGCAATTACCAGGTGTGCTCATCGAAGAGAAATCAGATGGTCCAAGGGAAAAATCGGCTACTGGTTGCTTTATTCTCAGCATCAGGAATGGAGAAAGCATCATCAAAACAAGCTTTCAATGTGAAACATTCTCTTTATTTAAAATCCTCCGGTGTGACAGCCTATCTGTGTGTAAAGCTGCTTCTTTTTTTTAAGGAAGGCTTTTGTTTTTTCTTCTTTTACATCAAGTAGTTTGCTCTTTATGTAACAGTTTATGCCAATGGTGACTCTTCAAAGTCAACTTCTTGGGCACTTATCATATCAAAATACCATTTTAAAAAGGTAAAGAATCACTAAATACAGTTCATACTTGAAACTCCTACTGTTAAATAGAAGACACGTCAAGTCTTTGGTTTTGCTGCAGTACTTAAAAATTAAGGGAAATACTCTTCCTAAAATATATTCCCCTACAAGCCCTTACTTGCTTATATTTCTAAAATAACCTTTAGCAAAATGATAATATTTTAAGGCTAGTTGATTACCAATATTACACTAATGATTTGGTTACTAAAGTAATTTCATATTTCCAAGTACATACAGACATTTTGTAAACGGTTTAGTTTGCTTTACCAAAACCAACAATTGATTAAAAAAAATAGTTTATAAGAAATGTCCTAGAGTGATGCCTTTTATCAAAATAGTGTTTTCTTCCTCATAGAAGCTTCAGTTATTTTGCTATTTAGGATCAAGCTTTGAATTAAACCCCCTTCTTCCTCTATTAAAAATGTCTTCTTGTTAGTGTGAAAGGAGCTCTGAGTATTTTCAGTAAAAGGGATGGTCTGTGGGGTCTTTCCACCTGGGACTGAACATGGCTTCCTTCTTGTAAGAGGTTATTGCAGTCTGCCCGGAAGTGACCTCTTGCCGCAGTTCACTACAACAGGAAGTGAGTGTAGCCTTCTGCCCCGGTGACTATAACGTCCATCCAGATTCGCATGGCTTCTGGCGATGGGGCCACCATATAATAGATTCTGTCATGCGTCTTGACACTAAAAGTGAGCATTGGATTGGGACTCTAAAAACAAAAAAAAAAGAAAAGAATTCTAAACACACACATTGAACTAGAACATTAAAGGACACAGATATCTGTGACAGGCTTCTTCCTCTTTAAAAGTTCCCATTGATAGGAACCATACACTGCAGCATTACTTTGCTCTAGTTTAACCTCTATTCCTCCTCTTCCCCCGGCTCCTAATGCCTTTCTCAGGATCAGCCACCTTCCTGACATTTCTGCACAAGAAATCTCACACAGAGCACACCAACTTTCTTAGCGGCCAATCTGCAAGGCTCTAGCAGGGTACCTGGCTGTTAGCAGGTGCTCCACAGATTGGCTGTTGTTTTTAGCCTTATCAAAACCCCCTTCATGATACTCCTCATATTTATGTGTCAAGTTATGGTCCCCCTTAAAACTCTAGCAAGGAGTGATTTGCAGGGTGCCCCAATCCAACAGATGCAGAATATTTTCTCTCTTCTCCATGCCCTTTTTTTCCCTACGAAGAATATTAGCTGTTTAGTTACTTCTATGCTTACTTACTTTCCCAGCACCATTCTAATCATATCTATCCATTATGCCAGAACAATGAATCAAAATTGCTTAAAATTCAAAACGAAAAATTATGTATTCAAAATGCAGGAATTTAGAAAATCAAGGTTTACCTTATTAGCATTCTTGAGGTGATCATAATACACTTCTTCAATGGCTTGAAAGTATATTACTCCTTTTAATTTAGCTTCATGCTTGTCTGCAATGATAGATGCATGTTAGAACAAAAACTTTATCACCACTTATGGATAGGAAAAGTTATAATTTAGTTGTAATTACCATCATTAAAGTATTTATCTAGTATTTAACTTATTAAAGATTAATTCAGATAATCTGCATTAGTACTATATTGGGGAACAAAAAATCCTTAGCCCCAAACCAAATGGACTAAGTGACTTTGCCTAAGATTCTTCAGCAAATTAGCAGTCAAAAGATAACCCAGAGAAGCAGATGTGGCTCAAGCAGTTGGGAGCCTGCCTACCACAGGGAGGTCCTAGGTTCAGCTTCCGGTGACTCCTAAAGAAGACAAGCAAATGCAATGAGCAGACACAGTGAGCTGATGCAACAAGCAGGGGATGGATGTGGCTCAAGCAATTGGGCACCCACCTCCCACATGGGAGGTCCTGAGTTCAGTTCCTGGTGCCTCCTAAAAAGAAGACATGCAGACAAAGAGCGGACACAATGAGAGGACACAATGAGTGGATACAACTAGGAGACAATGAGAGGAAACAATGAACAGATAGACAAGGGAGCCATCTCGGGAGGGGAAGATAATGAATATAGAAGATCTAAAAAGGGTATTTCAGACTTATAGGAAGTCAAAACTTTTGTGATGGCAAAGGTACTTTCATTGGATGTTTGCTGTAATGTTGAATTTTTTTACTAATTTTTTTCAATCACAACAACACAAAGCTAGTCTGAAAAAAAAGGCCCTAAGTTCAGCAGAAAACAAACCTGCTTTTAACCCAGAATTTTGCTAAGGTAAATTTTACATGGCCATTTACCTCACTTAAGGGCTCAAATCCAGCCTGAACTGCAATCCAGGATAAATGCCTATGGACTTGGGGAAAGAGTGGGGGTGGGGGAAGTTGGAGTGACACAGCTGATGCTGGCTGTAAACAGAGTCAAAGGGCAGGGTTTGTCAAACTAGGTCTCACCGGTCATATATAACTCAAAGATTATATAATCTGTAAATACTATGAAGCTGAATTTAACTTTGTGTCACCAAGATCTAATTTTTGTCTGCTTTATGTATTGGGGTTCTGAGTAATCTTTCATTTTATAAAATTTTATAAAATACAAGGTGAGAAAGCCCTACTAAGGAAAGAGGGGAACCTGTGGGGGCAGGCCACTCTCTAGTGCTACAACGTGGAGCTGCCCCCATCAAGTCTTGGCCCGGCCTGAAAAGCACCCACCCCTGCCCGCCCCCACCAAGGCTGGAGCTCCAGAGCCAGCATTTCCTTCCTTCCATAGCTCCTTGGCTTCTCACATCTCTCTTCATAAACCGAACTTGGCTTCATGAGATAGATTCAATGACTAGGCTATTCTTTTTATATTTATTGTGCTGATACACCGTGTAACAGTTCTGGGTAATGCTGACAAAGGCTGATATGGTCACCCAGAAGCAGGGACTCTTCATAACCTCTGGTATTATAGACGTGGAGTGGGCAGGATTGTATTCCTCAAAAAGATATGCTCAAATTCTAACCCCCACTGCCTGTGCACATGACCTATTTGGAAATAGGGTCTTTGGAGATATCATCAAGGTAAGATAAGATCAGACTGGATTCAATACTGGGCCCCAGTCCAACCACTGCTGTCCTTAAAGGAGAAAAATTTGGATGCAGACACAGAAGACGCAGGGAGAAGGCCATGTGACGGCAGACTGGAGATGAGAGTGATTCATCTATAAACCAAGGCAACCACCAGAAGCTAGAGGCAAGGAAGCTTTGTCCCTAAAGCCTTTAGGAAGGAGCATGGCACTGCTGACACCTCGATTCCAGATGTCCAGGCTCCAGAACCGGGAGGGAACACATTTCTGTTGTGTTAAGTCACCCAGTTTGTGGTCCTTTGTTATGCCAGCGCCTAGGAGACTAATGCACCTGTCTTGTTCTGCAGTGGAGCAACGGCTGGTAATCGGCCTATGTGTTCTGAGAGTAAATTAGAAGCTTCACAATGTGTACACCAAGGCCAGTAATAGTCCTGATCTTATGTAAGATTCATTAGGGTACTTTTCTCATAACCTATCATTTTAAAAATTCAAAAATATTTCAGGCACTTAAACAATCACTAGTATTTTACTAGTGAGTTTTAGTCTCTGTAATTAAAAGACCATTTTTGGTTTATAAAATGTAGGTGTATGACTGTCAGCTAAGGCTGCCTAATTGTGTGTAGCTTAAATAGGACATGTGACCATAAATAAATAAATAAATAAATAAATACAACAGAAAGTCTTTATTGCTGGCCTTCTGGTTTAAAAGGCAGTATTTTGACTTAAAAAATAAGTTCAATTTAATACTTGGACTTGAGTTTATGGAAAACCAGAATAGACTGATTTTTACTTTTTAAAATAATATATAATTTTCATTTTTTCTAAAAGTAAATCCATATCATGTCCATATAATCTGAATCCATATAATCTGAATATAAAATAATATGCATCTACAAAGAAAGAGAATATTACTACCAGTTCTATTACAATTACCACTCTACCTATCTACCATGAACTGAGGGAGCCTGATTTGAATAGATCACTTAAAATTATTTACCACGCACCTGCATAGTAAGAGAACGTTCGCTTGTTCCGATCAAAGACAAACCAACGTTTTTTCCAAGTTTTGATTTTTCCCCCCATTTTGATGAGGAACCCTCGGCATGTCTTCTCTGTGATTGACACATGATAACAGGTATCAATATTATGGCCGGCAGTCTCTACATGGCTCCGCAAGTCAAAGTCTTCCTTCCGGATGGGCAGATAGCGTGTCAAAGGACGAGCCTGGAAGAATGCAAAACCCATTCTATCTATGACTATTTGTTTTGTTTTAGGTCACAGGTGTTTAGAAGCCGAAATTAACTGAAAAGTTGCTCTAAAATGCCTGTGCGATTATGAGAGCTTACAATGGGGAAATACTTATCATTTGGAGAGTAAAAAGTGGATAATGTTTTTAGAAGGATGCTATAATATGGAGGAAAAATAAGTGTATAAACTCAGTCAGTTGATTTTATTCTTTGTGATGGGAAGATGACAAACTGAAGAAAAAAGTCACTTATCTGAGCTGTAAAAGACACACTTAGCACTTAACAAACAGGGAAATGAAACAAAGTTCTCTGGGTTGTCTGCTGCAGCTGAGGACTCCCCCACTACAGCGTTGTCAGGGGTTCTCCCTGCTATTTTACTTATGCCTGGAGTAGAGGCTAACTAGGAAGTGGATATCATGGGTAATAGTTCTAAAATGGGGTTTTATTTTATCCTATTAAATAACCTCACTCCTTTTCACCGAGGAAAACGACCTAAGCATTTACTAGAAGGCAAAACATAATTAGGATTAAAATTGCTTCAGATACCAAACAGGCATATGTGACCTTCCTTGTTAATCAGAATTTGGCAGGGGTTTGGCACAATGAAAAAAATGAACAAGTACTCATTTCTATCTTTCCTTCAATATTTTACCTCTCAGTATAGACAGATGTCACAGTCTTACCGATACATCAAAGTACACAAGGTCTCAAAAATAGTTACTAACTGTTGAACGATAAAACTGCCCACAACTATGAAGAATAAGGGAAATGATACCTTTCATCTTTAAGTCTAGTAGTAAATCTTGGTAAAACTAAATTAAATTACAAAGTACTTAACAAAACTTCATTGCAGTTCCTCAAAAATCATATATTATGGAAGCAACTCTAATGTTAAGAACAGGGGCTCAAGCTATATATTGACTAAGACAAGAAGTTAAGATAGGCGATCTTCCTGGATTGTTTGAGTTCAATAATCTTGTGAACATGTATTGGTAGATTTGTGTAGCAAAGATGACATGTGTAACAACACAGTGGTTAGAACAAAACAAAACACTAACACCACTACTGAGAAACTGAGCTGGTAAAATGATCCTATTCTAGAATGTTTGCTTCTTAAAGATGGTTTAATAGAACCTTCCACCCTCCTCAACCCAAAGTTTTAGTTTGGTCTTATATTGGTTTTCAGTAGAAAACCTAGAAGTACATTTTTCAAAGCTGCTCAAAAGAATATTGTCTTTTCATAGCAATATTATTCACAATTACTAAAATATGGGACCAGCCCAAGTGCCCATCAACTGATGAATGGCTAAACAAGTATGGTATATACATAGAATGGAATACTTTTCAGCTGTAAGAAGAAATGAAATTGGGATGCACATGAAAACAAGGATGAAACTTGAGGATATTATGTTGAGTGAACTAAGCCAGACACAAAAGGACAAATACTGTATGGTCTCACTAACATGAACTAAATACAGTGAAGAAAACTCCCAAGTATAGGTTACTAGGAAATAGAATGTTGGCTGAGAATGGGATTTGAAGCTGAATGTATGTAAACTTTTTAATAAGGTTTATTGTAAAAGAGTGAAAATGAATAGATTTGATGGTATCACATTACAGTGAGTATAACTAACACTGCTGATTAATAAATGATTTATAAATGAAATGGGTAGTCAGTGGATATAAATGTCAATTAAAAGGAAACTAGAGAATAATCTAGGGTATGGAAAAGATATGCCTCTGGTGGTGGAGGAAGATTGTGGTTAATTGTATAAATACAAGAATGTTCATTTATAAAGAAGAATATGGTGATACACAGGAAAAGTACAATTAATGTAACTGAGGGGTGATAGTTAACAGTAATATTGTAATATTTTTACAGCAATGGCAAAGAAAATACTGTATCAATGCTAACAGACAACTGTAGAGGGTAAAAGGGAGTACAGGATTTTTACTTCTCGAGTAATGAAAACGTTCTAAAATTGACTGAGGTGATGACACACAACTGTAATAAAAATGAAAGCCACCAAGGGTACTCTTTAAGTGGACTATACAAAGCACGGGGCTGTATAATACAGGAAGTCCAGTGGTGGAAGATGGACTGTAGTTAACAGGACAACTATAAGAACGTTCTCTCATGACTGTAAGAAATGTATAATACTAATAAAGGGTAATAATAATTGGGTAGGTTGGGAGAAAAATACACCAAATGTAAGATATAGGTTTTATTTAGTAGTAATATTTTGGCAATGCTCTTTCACAGTTTGTACCACGTTTCACAGCAAGGTGTTGGTAGTGGGGTGATGTATGAGAGCTTTGTATGATGATATGCATGTTTGTTTTGTAAGTTCACAACTTTTACTATATATATACTGTTTATGTACGTTCATGTATGAATGATACACATCAATAAATTTTTATTTTAAAGAAATAAGAAAATAAAATAAAAAGAACATTGCCCTTTTAAAAGTAATCCAAACACTTAATAGAAGAAAGTGTCTCTCCTACCTAAATGTTCCAGTATGACTAAAGGAAATCGTCATTTGGCTGGTAGGCCTCTAAGAATTTTGAGATGACTACACCGCATTATTTGGGCACTAGCACCGCATCTTTCCCTTGTGCACGGCTAATGCACGAAAAGGCATCCTCAGACAGAGGTTCTCCCGCGGCATGACCACAAGGGGGCGACCTACGCCCATCCATCCACTAACCTGTGCCCTTTGTTTCTCCCTTATTTTGACTTCCTTTTCGATTAATTTCTGCCTCTGGCTAGTTTCTTCTAGCAATCGTTTTTCCAGGAGTTCTCGGCGTCGTTTTTCTTCTTCCAGAGCTCGTTTTTTGGCTTCCATTTCCCGTTCCTAAATATGATCATGTACAACAATGATTATTTTAAGACATATTAGTTCTCCCCGAATGATTCCAACTAATATAAAAACCATAAAAATTCTCGCCAGACAATTCTTGGTCTATAGCAGAGTTCCTTACAATATATAACTGTACTGGGTTGACCAGTGTCTCCCCAAAATTCATGCCCACCTGGAATCTCAGATTGTGACCTTATTTGGAAATGGGATCTTCTTAGATACAATTACTTAAATTAGGATGAGGTCACACTGGCTAGAGCGGGCCCTAAATATACTATGTCCTTATAAGAAGAAGAAAATTTAGAAACAGAAGCTAAGATATAAGGAAGGTGGCTATAGGAAGAGGGAGGCAGAGCTTGACATTACGCTGCCGCAAGCCAGAGGACTCCTAGGGCTTCCAGCTGGCACAAGACGCAAGGAAGGCTCCTTCCCAGGCTCTGTAGGGGGCATGGCACTGCGAACACTTATCCCAGACCTCAGCCTCCAGAACAGGGAGACAGAGATTTCTGTTGTTGTCAGCCACAAGGTCTGTGGTGTCTTGTTTTGGTGGCCCTGGGAAGTCAATACAATCACCTAATAAAACCATTTATAATTATCTCTCACACAGCTTGCAAAGTCATCATAGGCAGAAATGTAGCCCTAAGTTTACATAACAATGAGATACTGGTTTTAAGTGAAAATCTACTAGTGACTACATTCAGTTCTTCCATATTTAGAACCATAATTGTCCCACCTTTACTGACAAGCCTCACAAGCACTGCCCAGTGCTAATGGTGAGATTTAGCCCTTCTCTGACTGCTGCCGCCTCACTGAAGCCTGCCAGTCCTCCAGTTCCTGTTGTTGCTCTGCAGCTTCCTGGCTGAAGGTTGCAGAGGAAGCGTGTG